>NW_026057582.1:38783430-38799909 GCF_023721935.1 Panthera uncia | reverse complement strand
CTTTCTTTCTTTCTTTCTTTCTTTCTTTCTTTCTTTCTTTCTTTCTTAGTTAGTTAGCATCTAGTGCAACAGTGATTTCAGGAGTAGATTCCTTAATGCCCTTTTCCCATTTAGCCCATCCCCCCTCCTACATCCCCTCCAGCAACCCTCTGTTTGTTATCTGTATTTAAGAGTCTTTTATGTTTTGTCCCCCTCCCTGTTTTATATTATTTTTGCTTCCCTCTCTTATGTTCATGTTTTGTATCCTAAAGCCCTCATATGAGTGAAGTCATATGATATTTGTCTTTCTCTGACTCACTAATTTTGCTTAGCATAATACCCTCTAGTTCCATCCACGTAGTTGCAAATGGCAAGTTTCATTCTTTTTGATTGCTGAGTAATACTCCAGTGTGTGTGTGTGTGTGTGTGTGTGTGTGTGTGTGTGTGTGTGTGTATGCCACATCTTCTTTATTTATTCATCCATTGGTGGACATTTGGGCTCTTTCCATACTTTGGCTATTGTCGATAGTGCTACTATAAAAATTGGGGTGCATGTGCCCCTTTGAAACAGCACACCTGTATCCCTTGAATAAATACCTAGTAGTGCAGTTGCTGGGTTGTAGAATAGTTCTATTTTTAAATTTTTGAAGAACCTCCATGCTGTTTTCCAGAGTGGCTGCACCAGTTTGCGTTCCCATCAGCAGTGCAAAAGAGAGCGTCTTTCTCCGCATCCTTGCCAACATCTGTTGTTGCTTGAGTTGTTAATGTGAGCCATTCTGACAGGTGTGAGGTAGTATCTCATTGTGGTTTTGATTTGTATTTCCCTGATGATGAGTGATGTTGAGCATGTTTTCATGTGTGGATTGGTCATCTGGATGTCTTCTTTGTGGAAGTGTCTATTCGTGTCTTTTGCCCATTTCTTCACTGGATTATTTGTTTTTTGGGTGTGGAGTTTGATAAGTTCTCTATAGATTTTGGATACGATCTGACTTTGGCTTTTCTTAATGGGAGGATTTCTAAGTACTGTTTTAATTTCTTTACTTGGTATAGATCTATTCAGACTTTTTCTTTTCGTTTTTCTTTTTTCTTTCTCTTCCTCCCTTACTCTCCTCACTCTTTCCCTTCTTTTAGTAATTTCAGTCTTCCTAGGAATTAGTCAGTTTCATCTAAGTTGAATATTTCTAGGGTCAAGAGAGATCTTTCCTTTTTCATTTCCTATTGTGGTAGTTTGTCTCTTCTCTTTTTTTTCCTTTGGTCAGTGAAGCTCACAGTGTGACATTTTTGTTGATATTTTCCAAAGAACCAACCTTGGTTTTATGGACTTTTTTTCTATTGTTTTTCTGATGTCTATTTTAGTGATTCCCGTTTTATTTTATTAATATAATTTTTTATTTTTATTTTTATTTTGAGAGACAGAGGGTGAGTGGGGGAGAAGCAGAGAGGAAGGGAGAGAGAGAGAGAGATTCCCAACCCTGCTCTGTGTGGTCAGCACAAAGAGCCTGACATGGGGCTCAGACTCATGAAACTGCAAGATCATGACCTGAGCTGAAATCAGGAGTTGGACGCTTGACTGAGCCACCCAGGCGCCCTTGATTTCTGATTTTGTATTATATCATTTCTTTTACTTACTTTGGGTTTACTTTGCTCTTTTTTGCTAGTTTCTTAAGGTGGGCACTTGGATTATTTGAGAGTTTTCTTCTTTTCTAATATGGGCATTTAAATATATAAACCTGTGTACTGCTTTAATTGCACTAATATGTCGTATTTTTATTTTTATACATTTGAAAACCTTTTTCTTTGTTTCTTTTTGTCTTTTAAGACTGTTTTGTCATTAGGGTAGCTTCTCTGGCTCTCTCATGGTTATTGTTTCTATAGTTTATCTTGTTTCACATTTTTTCTTTCAATCTATTTTATGCCTTTGATTCTAAGGTGTGTTTCTTATAGGCAGCGTATAGTTGGATCTTATTTCTCCAATTTGACAATCTTTTCTTAATGTTATTATCAGTATGGTTTGATTTACACCAGCCATTTTGATATTTGATTTCTGTATATATCATAGTCCTTTTTGGTCCCCTCTTCTTGTTTATTGCTTCCTTTTGTGTTAAATAGACATTTTTTTTTTTTGGTGCACATTGTAATTCTTTTTGTACTATGCATATTTTTTGTTATATTTTAGTCGTTACAATATGTATCTTAATTTATTATAAACAACTTCCTTTATACTAATTTAGTACCAGTAATATCAAATCTTTGATAGATTAGGTCTCTTTCATCTTGTACACTGTTATTGTGGTATATGTTGTGTTTTACATTACAGACCCAACCATATAATCTTAACCATTTTTTTGCAGTTATTTTTAAAATCATTTAAGAGATGAAAAGGGGAAGAAATATTTTCATTGAGTCTTTTATATGTACTGATGTAATTACCTAAAATTGTTCCTTATTTCTTTGTGAGAATTTAAATTACTGCCTGCTATCATTGCTTTGTGGCTTGAAGGACTTTTTTTTCTTTTCTTTTTTTTTTTTTTTTTTTTGAGTTTGGGGAGGTTTATTAGTTTTATAGGACTGCCCTAACCAAATACCACAAACTTGAGTGGCTTAAAACAACATAAATCAAGTCTGACAGTTCTGGAGGCTTAGAAGTCTGAAATCAAGGTGTTGGCAAGACCATGATCTTTCTGAAGGCTCTAGGAAAGAATCTTTCCTTGCTCCTTCCTAGCTTTTGGTGGCTCCTAGGAATTTTGGCATTTCTTTGCTGGTAGCCACATCACTCCAGTGTGTGCAAGTGTTTTCACATGGGTTTCTTGAAGGACTTTTTTAGGTTTTTGTTTTTTGTTTTGTTTTTCTTCTTATTTTTCTTCTTTTTTTCTAATAGCATGTTTACTAGCAACAGTTTTTGTTTATTTGGAGATACCTTTTATTTTGTCCCTGTTTTGTTGGTTAGTTTAGTTGGGGGAAAAAAACAAGTCTTAGTTGACACTATTTTTCTCTCAGCACTTTGAATACATCATTCCACTGTATTCTGATTTCCATGACTTCTTTCTTTCTTTTTTAAAAAAAAAATTTTTAATGTTTGTTTATTTTTGAGAGAGAGAGTGAGCGAGCGAGTGAGCACGGGAGGGGTAGAGAGAAAGGGAGATTGAATCTGAATCAGGCTCCAGGTCGGGTCTTAAAGCTGTCAGCGCAGAGCCTGATGCAGGGCTCAAACTCAGGAACTACAAGATCATGACCTGAGCTGAAGTGAAGTTGGACGCTTAACCGACAGAGCCACCGAGGTGCCCCTGATTTCCATGATTTCTAATGAGAAGTCAGTTGGTAATCTTTTTGGATTTTCCTTGTATGTAAGGAGCCTTTTTTTTTTTTTTTTTTTTTTGCTGCTTTCAAGATTTTGTCTTTCTACATTTGTAGGGCTCATTAGAGCTTCAACTTTCCTACGTTATCACCTAGTTTTTTGGCTTTAGGAGTAAATTTAGAAAGGAGAATTCCGTAGATTTTCATTGTGTTTTAAAAATACTTATATCCTAAACTTATTTTTTATATGTTTGCCTTTTCCTCAAGTTTTCACAACTTTGTAATTCAATAATACTTGTTTGAGGAGAGGCTACTTAAGCATCTTTGCTAGTGGGAATTGGTAGTAGTGTTTTCATTTTTTTTTTTTCTTATTTCATGTTGTGGCATTATGTACTGTTGTTTTCAGATTTTCCTCCTGTCTCATGAGATTTTATACACATAGACCTATATATTCTTATTTTCCATATATTTGTCAGATAGAAATCCCATGTTTAAAAATAAGGCTTATAGTAATACAAAGTATTGGCTTTTCTTAAGGAATATTTAATTTTGTGTTTTCCTCTTGATGAATATTGAATGATAAACTTTAAGGCTATGTAAAAGACACCAATAGTTTATTTGATATTTGTGTTGAGGCATGTATTAGTCTCTTTAGGAATTTATGTTCATAAATGTTTAGCTCTGGGCTCTGTCATTGTAACAAGTAACATCTAGGACTAGATACCCAATGAGTATCTTAATTTTGCTGTGTTATACTCTTAGAAGTATTATGGTCAGCAATAAGCAGGCATCAGAAAGAAGGAAAGTGGGACAAGGAAAAGAAAAAGACTAAAACTAAACAAAGAGAGCAGGGTAATAAAAATAATAAAATTTCTTAAGCATTGTTTGTTTTGGATAGTTTTCTTGTTAAGCACATGGAAATACTTTGCACATTTGAGAATTACTGACTTCCTATATGCTATTTTTGAGAAACAGCAAGTCATTCATATAATATAAACACTATAAACACAATTATGATTATTTTGCTGGAACTTTTTGTATCTGGGACTTACTTTTTTTTTTTGTTTGTTTATTTATTTATTTGGAAAGAGAGAGAGCGAGAGAGCGAGCACAAGCAGGGCAGGAGCAGAGAGAGGGAGAGAATCCCAAGCAGGCTCCCCACTGTCAGCATGGAGCCTGATGTGGAGTTCTATCTCATGAACTGTGAGATCATGACCTGAGCCAAAATCGAGTTTGATGCTTAACTGAGCAAGCCACCCAGGCACCCCTAGGCTTACTTTTTCAAAAGATAAGTATTGGTGACTTTTTTCACATCAGATTATGACAATATATTTGGAGGATCATAAACAAATTTAAATTGAATAGTGCTAATGCAAATAAATGGTAGACATTCATTCAAAACTTTTTGACTATTTGTGACCTTGATGAGTTATATTCTCCTCTAAAAATGAATGTTATTAAATAGGAATGGACTTTAGGATGCATCTTAAGTCAGTAGAGTGAATTTTGAAATGCCTATGGTGCTAGATTTCTATATTTGTAGTCATATTAAAAGATACTGTAATTGAATAGTATTTTATATCATTTAATATACTTGTATATAAATATGCAGTATGAATGAATATTACTAGTCCTAACTCCCCCTTTTTAAACAGCTATTTTATGTAAGCCCAGCAGGAAACCAGGAGTCAGAGTGAGAATATAAGCTTTCAGAGTCCTAGTTCATTTCTTTTTTCATTTCCAGTGTCTCTTCACTTAAACATGAAAAGTAGGCGAGAGATGGATAAAGACAGAAATGAAAGAAGAAAAAGAATTTGTTATAAAAAGTAATGTTAGACCTGAACCAACCATATTGTTAGTGGTAGGCATTCCAAATTGCCCTTGTGTATGCTTAGGTTCTTGAGTGAGGATTATTGATAATGCTATGGCTCTGTAAAATAGTCTTTTTATTTGTGTATTATTGATTTTAGTTTTAGAAGTTAGAGCCATAAATGTAATTGCCTATTTGTGATGCAAAGCCTGTTACCTTGAAATGGTGAAAGAATGTTGCATACTTTTTCACTGCTGTCACCAGTTCTAGCAAAATTCCATTATGTTTTATCAAAGGCTGATCAGACTTTCCCCTGTGTTGTATGTAGTAGCAAGTTGCACTTTTCCAGTAAGAGCATTTGAGTTGAGAAAGTAATAGGGAGTAATTGTAGCTTCCTGTCATTCTGTTCAGTGTTACAGAAAGTGCCATTTTTTTATTGCTTTTTTACAAAAGATAGGCAGGATAGCAGTGTGATTAGGGATAGATAAGGGTTTTAATGTCAGACTGAGTGGGTTCAAATTCTGGCTCTGTGAGTTAATGCTTCTAGGACATAGGTAAATAACCTTATTCATTTGGAATAATAATAAACCTTATTCATTGGAATGTACCTTGCAGTGTGGCATTTTTAACAATGAAATGAAAATAAGCTCAGAAGATTTTTTTTATTTATTAAAATAATTTTTAAAAATGTTTTATTTATTTTTGAGAGAGAGAGAGAGTCCTAGTGGGGGTGGGGCAGATAGAGAGGGAGATGCAGAATCTGAAGAAGGTCTAGGCTGTGAGCTGTCAGCACAGAGCCCAGCATGGGGCTCGAACTCACGAACTGTGAGACCATGACCTGAGCTGAAGTCGGATGCTCAACTGACTGAGCCACCCAGGTGCCCCTCACAGAAGATTTTTTGAATGATTTTCTTAGATATTATCAATTATAAAAACAAACTCTTTTCCAGATCTAATTTAGTAGTTCTTCCATAGATTACATAGTAGATGATTTTTTTTTTTGAAGTGAGGAGGCTGACAATAAGAAAGTAAAGGAGGAGAATGATTCAGTGGCTAATTCCAAATATAAGGTAAATCTTAGGACTAGATATAGAATTGCCCAAAATTTTAAGCAGTCTAAAGACAAAGGGAGAATCATCTATTCTAAATTATAAATAGGCTATAGGAAATAATGGTATACTTCATCAAAAAGTATTAATGACTCTAAGTCATTGAAGGATGACTCAAAGATAATTTCATTTTGCAGATAAGGAACCCTAAAAGTAACTATTCTTTATTGGATTCACATTTTATATGAATTTCTATTGAGCAGATATTGACTGGTGAATATATTAAAAAAACAAACTTTGGTCTGGCCATCAGTTGGAATTATTGGAAGCAGAAATCAAGAATTCAGATTGTTTGGGTGCTTGGGTGGCTCAGTTGGTTGTGCATCCAGCTTTTGGCTTTGGCTCAAGTCATGATCCCAGAGTCATGGGATTGAGCCCTGCGTTGGGTTCTGTGCTGAGTGTGGAACGTGCTTGGGATTCTCTCTCTCTCCCTCTGCCCCTCTCCCCTGCTGCCACTCTCTTTCTCTTAAAAAAAAAAAAGAAAAAAAGAAAAAAGGCAGAGTAAGTCGTCAGGTCAAAGCCTTTGATCAACTCATAGTGAAGAAACAATCTGGTGTTTTCTTTACTAAAATAACTGTAGATTAAGAAGCTTCCTAAGTATTTATGAATTTGTGTTTTCTTTTTTTTTAATGTTTTTATTTATTTTTGAGACAGAGACAGAGCATGAGCAGGGGAGGGGCACAGAGAGGGAGACGCAGAATCCGAAGCAGGCTCCAGGCTCTGAGCTGTCAGCACAGAGCCTGATGCGGGGTTTGAACTCATGAATTATGAGATCATGACCTGAGCTGAAGTTGAATGCTTAACCAACTGAGTCACCCAGGCATCCCTTAAAGATTTTTTTTTTAAAGTTTATTTATTTATTTTGAGAGAGCATGAGTTGCGGGGGGGGGGGGGGGGGTGGAGGGGGTGGATAGATTACTATTAGTATGGTGATAGATATCAATTCATTTTTCTCAGAACATAATCTTTCTTCAGTAAGAATCATGTATTCTTGAAAGTCTGAGACAAAGAAACTGAAGAGAAGTTCTAATTTAACTTTTATAAAAAATATTGTGGTTTGTGTGTATTAATATATGTGTAGAATTTTATCTTTGTCCTTTATATTTCATCTCTCCATTTATTTAGGTGTGTACTTTTATGCATTTGTTTGGGTCCAGAGGCATATTTATAGACTATTTTATTGCTTTGTCCTATCTTTGTACATGTGAGGTGTTTAGCCATTGACAGGGATATTGAAGCAGGGATTAAAAAATCCAGTGACTGCTAAGACTGAATGTGATCTTTAACATCCTGTCTACTTCTGAGATTCTCTGAATTTCATTTATAGACACTTACGTTTTGCCCAGGGTTTCTATCTTCCCTTCCCAGTCCTTATCATGGTACTCCAATGGAGTCTTGGGGAAAAAGTTAATGCTTGTTCAGAATCTGTTTTTTTATGTAGGAAAATATGAAGATGAAAAAATTTGGCCCAGGTAATTTGTTGACACTTATTAAAACTACAAAAACAGTAAGCAAGATATAAAATGATGAGTGAATATTTCTTAGCCCATGACTTTAACCGGCAACTGCTGTTTTATATTTTGTTCCAGAAAAAAAAGTTTTACAAGTGTTCTTTTTAAAAGCAATAATAATCTAATAAAAACCAGATGTCCACTAAGCAAAATCATGCAATGCAATTTCTTTCCTCCTAACACCTTAGTGATATCAGGAAGTTTTGATTGCAGTGAGATGCAGGTTGGTGACTTCAGATCAGGGGAGCACATTAGGAGTAAGTTCAAGTGGAGTGTTTCCAATTAGGAGCTTAGTATTACAGTGTTGTGGGCACATATAATACCTGGGAGAAGCACTGGGTTCTGGGTAAGAGTGCAAAAGGCAGGATGGGAGAAGTTAAATTTCAGTGATTTAGAATTTGTGCCTAAGGCCAGGATTGCGCCCAGAAAAGATGAGATAAACTTTTCTTTGTTTTCTCTCTTAAATTTCTCCCAAGGCTCAAGACTGAATTTATAATTAGATGTGATAATTAATGTGTTTTATGTATTATTAGTTTAGGTTTTGTTGTTTTTTTTAACCATCATTCACAACTTCGTTTTTGTAGGAAGATGTTTTGAATTCTAACTTCTAAGCCAACTTTTGTTGGATTACCATTCACGTGTTGATGATTGCCTGTGGTGATTTTATGTGGTAATAGTGACTAAGACATGGTGCCAAATAGTCCTCATCTTCATGAAGATGATGATACAGTAGTAGTAGAAATAATAATTGGTAGCATTTTGTAGACCCTTGACTCTCTGTCCTTTACATTTTATTTGATCCTTTAAAATAATTTTACAGATGAAACTTGCTTAAGGTAGAGCTGGGATTGGACTCTTTAGACTCCAAAGCCCATGTATTTAACATTGGTTTTTATAAGGGGGCACATGATACGGGGAATTTAAAACAATAGGGTGTTAACAGGCAGATAGCATGTGGGCTTGCATTCTTTTCTAGAAAAATGAGATATAGATGGGAAAGCTGTTATAGCATAAAGAACCACAATAAATGGAGACTGGGATTGTTCTTACAGCTGCTTTAAGTTATTTGGACATTAAACTGGGTTAACCTGCTTGATATTGCCACTATGGGTTCTTTGGATGTTACTTTTAATTACAATTTTGACTTAATCAAGAGTAGTTTTGGAGGGGCGCCTGGGTGGTTCAGTCAGTTGAGCATCCCAACTCTTGATTTCAGCTCAGGTCATGATCTCACAGTTTGTGGGATCAAGCCCCATGTCAGTTTCACAATGACAGTGTGAAGCCTGGTTGGGATTCTCTCTCTCCTCTCATTCTGCCCCTCCCTACCCCCTGCTCTTTCTCTTTTTTCTCTCTCAAAATACATAAATAAACATTTTAAAAAATGAGGAGTTTTGGATATTATGGAAACTGTGAAGCCCCACATGCATTTCAAAATGAGTTAGAGAGCTTAGGCATTTAAGAAATACCACCAGTGTTGACATAGTATTAGAACATTGTGTAAAATCAGGTCTTGAGACATTTTTTACATATTTGATTCATCTTTTATAGTTATTTATATTGATTTTTATGTTGCCTCATGTGGTGTAGATTAATACAATGAATTAAACTGGTTAGTAATTTTCTTGCATGCTAATTATATCTATTTAAAGATGTAATTTTTGCAGTAACACTTAAAATTTAATATAATTCATCTTTTTCTGAAAGATTATATATTTTGAGAAAAAATGTTTTGTTTCAGTGATGAATAAAAAAATGTCCCAACTCTTAAACTTCTACTTGTCTGCCCTAGACAAGGAGAGAAAGTATTAGGGATATAAACTGTTTAAAACATCTTTTCTTAGAACTGCAACAACACGAATATGTTGCTTAAAATGTTAAACTTTAGTGAAAGAAATTCTTATTTAACTCTTCAGTTATGTTGCCTTTACAAAATAAATTTGCTTACATCTATGAACATGTCTGTTTCTCTCACTGTCAAACCCCTTATTCCTACAAATGTATCAGATTTTTTTCACCATTAAAAAATCGGTTCAGTAGTCAATTAAAAACATTTAATTTTAGGGGTGCCTAGGTGGCTCAGTCCATCGAGTGTCTGACTTCTCCTCAAGTCATGATCTCATGGTCCGTGGGTTTGAGCCCCGCAATGGGCCCTGTGCTGAATGCTTGCTCGGAGCCTGGAACCTGCTTCAGATTTTGTGTCTACTCTCTCTGCCCCTCCTCCACTCATGCTCTGTCTCATTCTGTCTCAAAAATAAAAAAAAGTAAATTAAAAAATTTTTTTTAATTAATTTTATTTGTTAATTAATTTTTTTATTCCAGTAAAATACACATAATATTTACCTTTTAAACCATTTTTAAGTGTACAGTTCAGTGGTATTAAATACATTAATATTGTGGTGCAACAATCACCACCATCAATCTCCATAACTCTTCCTTCTGTAAAACTGAAACTTTATGCCCATTAAATGGTACTCCCACCTCCTCTATAGGTGTAACAGACTTTTTTTAAAAATTGTTTTTATGCTTACTAGTAATGAAAAAATGAAAATTCGGAGCAAGGAAATATTCACCTGAATCAACATATTTTAGTTTCCTTTATGTTAAGCAATTAGCTGATAAGCTAGTTTGAACCTGACTTCCAGGATAGAATACTTTTGAGGTTATATTAATTTCTTTGTTTTCAACAAGGACAGTCTTGATGATAGATCAATTAGCAAGTCCTGAAGAATTAATGTAAATGCTGTGGTAATTCCTGTTATAAGAGATAGTTCTTAGAACTCATGAAACTCCTCCTTCCCCCAGGGTATCACATCTACTGTTGAATTGAGGAAGTAGCCTGGCAGAGTCCTGTGTATCTGAGCTCAGTTCAGAATTGTTTAGAATGGGAAGTGTTTTTAAAGCACTATGGAAAGCTAATTAAAATTGAACTTTGAAATAAAGAAAATGCAAAACAGTGTAAAAGTAAAGGTTAATGTTTTCTCTCAAATGTTTTTAGAAGATCTATATGAGAGTACTACACTTTTTAACCTGTTTTCTTAAAGTATAGATCATTGAAGACATATTTATTACTTAATTGCATTGACTTTGCTAAAACAGCAAGGCAGGTAATTATCTTTAGGTCTGAGTATTAGAAGTATTTTTTTTTTAACATTTATTTATTTTTGAGACAGAGAGAGACAGAGCACGAACAGGGGAGGGTCAGAGAGAGAGGGAGAAACAGAATCTGAAACAGGCTCCAGGCTCTGAGCTGTCAGCACAGAGCCCGATGCGGGGGCTTGAACTCACGGGCCGCGAGATCATGACCTGAGTTGAAGTCGGACGCTTAACCGACTGAGCCACCCAGGCGCCCCAGAAGTATTATTTTTGAATAATATTAAGAGACTAAATTTAATATCTCTTAGTACATATGCTTTGTGTGTTGTTGGCTTTTTCCTAACGTAAAATGAATCTCAATATGCCGTATGATTGATGACAAATAAGAAACTCTGCAATTAAGAGAAGATCTGTTTATTTAAGAACTCTCAAAGGCTGTAAAAGATTATACTTGGCTATATGTGAAGGATAAATGTTGTGCAATAATGCCCCTGAGTTCCCCTTTTATAATAAATCTCAGCTGTGTGTTCAGCATAAGGGCTCAGTGCCAAAAAGAACAGGTTCAACTTGTCTGTGAGGATTTGCACCACAGTAAAGTGCACAACTGCTTTTGTAGAGGTCATTGTAGAGGTCACAGGCATGTACAGTTGAATGAAAGCAACTTGAAAAACATAGTAGAGCAGATAGTGTTAAGATTCAAGAATCAGTGTTAATTTAAAACATTAAAAGGGGAGAAAATCATAAGAATCCTTACGTACATTTTTCACTTTATACGTTTTCAAATGGATTTCAAACAATTTCTTTGGCACCTTGGGCCAGCATATTTTAGAAGAACTTCATAAACACTTTAATAGTAATTGTCCAGACTTGGAAACACTGAGTATTTTAATGTTTGTTAATGTCTGAGCAGTGCTCTGAACAGAGTTCATATAATAAAGGTAGGATATGACCATAGTAGAATGAAGTGTGTGTGTGTGTGTGTGTGTGTGTGTGTGTGTGTGTGTGTGTGTGTATTGGGGGTGGGCGCAGAGGAGTGTGGGTAAATTCTAATGAAAATACAGATGTGATCTAAAGGAGAATGCTTCCAAGGGTTGTATTTCTCCTCAGCTTATTATTGTGAGATTTAAAATGAACAACAACAACAACAACAACAAAGAAAATGATGTCTTATATGACTCATTCCCTCCAGATATCTCACAAATACTTTCATATATTTGTGGTAAGTAGAAATAACTTAGAAATAGCAGGAATAGCAGGCAGAGAGACTACAGGACCCATGACTCCAGCCGGTGCAAGTTTTGAGTTTAGTATAACAAACACCAGAAAATGATAAAACTAAGTAATTACGTAGATGCAGAGCTTACCTAGAATTGTGTTTTACCCAGAGTTGTATTTGGTCATAGAGTGACTGTTTCTTTTTTTTCTTTTCCTTTTTCTTTTTCTTTCTCTTTTTTTATTTAAATGGTGATGAAAATGGCAGGCAGCCATTGTTTTCAGTATTGAGATTAATTAGTAATCTGTTGGAATATGCTTCAGCAAATGCAGCTGATTGGCAGTAGCACCTGTCTCAGCAACTGGTAGAATGTTCGTGCTTTCATCAAGCCTGTAATTTCCAGAAGGGCTTCAAAGCTGTGTTCATTAAAGTCTCCCATACTAATCACTTTCTTTGTCCTCTGGGGTACTTTTACTAAATGTACCTTTCTATTTTTATTTATTTATGTATGTATTTATGTATGAAGGTTATAAAATAAAGTTAATTTTTTAAATTTAAAAACTAAAATGATGTGATAGTCTGTGTACTATTATATTTGTGGAACCATCATTTATGCTTAGTGAACATATAATGTTCCCAGGTGAGAAATTTACAAATATTGGGATTTCTGTGTATTGCTTTTGTAATTCATATCATAAACATAAAACATATCTGCCAATTATGAAAAATTGTGTGTTAAAATACTGTAAAAGTGTGATTTAAAGGATGGATTATTATAGTCAGCTTTCTAGGAATGTAGTTTATTTCTACATTGTTAGGAAGTATTCTTTCTAGTTGAAATAGTCTTTCTGGTTCACATTTCAAAATATATTTAATTTACATGGATTTATAGACAAGGCACCAATTTGTGTTGTTGTTTGAGAAAGGTAGTATTTTTGCTTGTTACGAAAAGAAGTATGAAATGCTGAGAGAGTATTGAAAAAGGATGAAGAAAAAAATAAAAAATATGAAGCACATATTTCAGCACAGGTGAAAGTTATGTCATTCTAAATGTATTATGGAAAAGGTGAACATGAATATTTTCCAAAAGTAAAGTTATATGTTTTAATGAACTACGGTAACTTTCATTTAAAAAGCACCTATATACTGGGGCATCTGGGTGGCTCAGTCGGTTAAGGGTCTGATTTCAGCTCAGGTCATGATCTCATGGTTTGTGAGTTCAAGCCCTGAGTCGGGCTCTGTGCTGACAGCTCAGAGTCTGGACCCTGCTTTGGATTCTTTGTCTCCCTCTTTGCCCCTCCCCTGCTTGCAGTCTGCCTCTCTCTTTCTCTCAAAAATAAATAAACATTAAAAAAAATTTTTAAAAAGCACCTATATGCCAATATTTTTTGAAAATGAGCACTTCCTAATTTATGTTTCATAAATATAAAGACATATTGTTAACTGCTTGAAAATAGAATCAGTTCTGGTGGTGTATCCTTTCTATCATGTCTTCACAGTGCCTAACATCCACTAAATGTTTGGATAAATAACTGAATTTTCATATTGTAGTCCTGCAGTAGAAGAGTGCTTGGTGGATACTGGCAGTATAGAGTTTAAAATCTGGGTAGCTTACTTGGCCTCCGGAAACATCAGTTTCTTTTCCTGTAAATAGGCATAATAAAACTTATTTCAAATGTATATGGAGTGCCCAACGCAGTGCATGGCATATGGTAGATGTTTAGTAACTATTTCTGTGTCCTTTGCATGGAACCCCGCTGCTAATAATCACATTCCATATCTGTGTGACTTTAGTAAAAAGGCAAAACTGCAAGTGAAAAGGGAATCACAGAATCCTAAACATTCTATTCTATTCTGCATTTAGAAGGTAGAGCTATAGGTGCCTGGCTGGCTCACCTGGTGGAGCATGTGACTGCTGGTTGGTTCAAGCCCCACGTTGGTTGTGGCAATTGCTTAAAAAAAAAAAAAAAAAGTATAAATATATATATATATATATATATATATATATATATATATATATATTTAAAGAATGTAGATCTAATTGCATGGTGGTTTTTGTGAAGGTAGTGGTGGTGGTGGTGCTGGTGATGGTAGTGGTGTGTATTTGAGGAAGGTAGATTGGGGTGGTTAGGGTCATAGTATTTGTTATTTCCTTTTAGAACAGAAGGAAGGATAAAGTCAGTTCCAGCTTGGCTAAGTCTTTTACTTATTTTCCACAATGGGAATGGCACAGTAACCAGTCATTCTGTAGTTAAATGACCTCACATAGCACCAGATTTGTAATGTGGTTTTTGGGGAGCATGACTTGGAGTAGGGAATTGGCGTGAGTGGGATGGCCTGGGTCACTACAAAACATTTGTTCATTCATGAAGCAAGCATTCCTAATATGTACCAAGTACTCTACTAGGCACAGAAGGTTTAGTTCTAGATAAAATATGATCTTTTGAATTATTCAGTCTCTATTTTGGTACAAAGAAGCTTTCTGCTACCTTTTCACTAAAAAATATTTCTGCTTCAGAAGACTAATAATGGTACTATGCGATACTTTTTGTTTTACTAATATAATAATACTAATATTTGTAGAGAACTCTAAGCAACTTTCTTCTTTTATTACATTCAGAAAATGTAGACATACGTGTAAGTTGTCATTATTATTGGTTACTTAAAAGTTCACCTAAAGTGCCAAGATAAGATTTCTTTCTGGAAACTATTTTTGTAATTACTAAAAGTAAATGAACTAAAATGCTATATGCCTGAAAAGTTCTAAAAATTTCTGGCAAATTCTGTTTTTCTTAAAATTAATGCAGACTCTTTTAAGGAGGCAGGTTTTGTCTCACCAAATAGTCTCCTTGATGTTTTTCTTTTCTGATCTTTTTATAGAAACAGATATGATTTGCTGGACACTCTGTCCTCTTGGCAATGAATGGTAGTTCAGTAGCAAGACAAGCATCAGAGAAAGAATGTAAAAATAATACTTTTCAACACTGCCTCATTTATCAGTGGCTAAGGAAAAAAAAAAACCTGGAACCACAAAAATAAAACAAAATAAAGTCTCTTCCTTAGACCCTACTTTGTTTTTTAAGCTACCACCATATCTGTTTTCATTTTATCGTATGATTTGATGAAAATAATAATCATGTTTGCTCAATGTTTCAACTTCTTCAATTCTCATTCTTTCCTCTATCATTTATATTCTGGCTCCTACTTTTGCTACTGTCCTGAAGCTGCTCTTGGTATTGAAATTCCCTTCACTAGAAATGCTCTTTCTTCCCTTCCATTTCAGCCCCATTTGGCCTTCATAGCCCATCTCAAATGTCATTTTTTCCCCATGAATTCAATTGAATGAACATTTAAATATTTGTCATGTTCAGCCAAGTCGTATCATATCATATCATATGTACATTTAACTTATTTGAATTCAACTGAAGTTGAAAACAACACAAAACTGGGAGAAAAATAGCAAATAATTCTTCTTTCTTCAGTAAAAAAAAAAAAAAAAAAATTTAAAACAACATGGTTGCCAAAAGCAAGCCAACTGCTTTTTCTGGTTTTCCATAGAATACATAGTAATCTATTCCAGTGCTGGAGGATTATATACAGCGATTACAATATGAATACAGTAATGGATAGTTTACTTTATGGACTACTTAAAGGATTTTTTGAGAGGTTATTTTGACCAGCTTTTGCCTTGATTCTGCTGTTAGAACCTAATCCCTGTGCAAGATGTGACTTCACTGTTAACAGCTTCGTTGAACTTAGTTATACCACTTAGTACCCTTCTAGATGACACATTTGGACCTCTTGGATGTTTTAGGTATAGAACTATCTGAGGCAGAGATGACTAGCTTAGTTCCTTTCCTGCCTTTATCTTTGCATTTTTCAGGAGATAAATTTGTATGAATGTAGTTATAGTCAAAACAGATGAAAGCATAGGGAGAAAATACTATATTCCTTTTGTATTTCATGTTCATCTATATAGCTTGAGATCCTTGACTTTCTGAAAACTAATGGCATATATCCACGAGTATACTGCTGAACTTAGTTTCTATATAAGCCATAGTAGTTCTACACCAATACAAAGGAGTTTATAGAAATGCTTTTTAAAAAATACGCAGAGCTTGGTTGTAATTATATTTGAGATGCTTTAATGGCATCAATCTTTTTTATAGACATTATTTCCTAATTTTCTCCCATTTTAAATTTCTAATATGTTACATTTTATTTTTAAACTTCTTTCTCAATGAATAGTTTATAGTTGTGTAACAATAAGACACAAAGGTACAATAACAACAAATACACAAATGTATTTGTGTAACAGTAACAATTCAAAAATAGAATTGGTATATTATTATTATTTGTTAATGTTCATTTATTTATTTTGAGAGAGAGTGTAGGGGAGGGGCAGAGAGAGGGGGGGGGGGGGGAGAGAGAGAGGGAGAGAGAGAGAGAGAGAATATCCCAAGCAGGCTC
>NW_026057582.1:38667317-38783330 GCF_023721935.1 Panthera uncia | reverse complement strand
GAGAGGGGGGGGGGGAGAGAGAGAGAGAGAGAGAGAGAGAGAGAGAGAGAATATCCCAAGCAGGCTCTGTGTTGTCAGTGCAGAGCCTGATGTGGGACTTGAACTCAGGAACCATGAGATCATGACCTGAGCCAAAATCAAGAGTCGTATGCTTAACTGACTGAGCCACCCAGGCGCCTGTAGAATTTACATATTATTAAAGGACGTTTTTCTGTGTGGTAATTTGAACACTAAGTACTGTATGTTGTAGTGAGGGGATTGCAAATGACTTTAGTTAACAAAGCCTTAAAGTAATTCCACTGTAGTGAACAGATTGTGATGAAGTTTCCGGAGCCAGTGTGACAGAAATTGTTTTAGAGACTTGGCTTCGCCAAGTAAGGATGTAACTTTTTTAGGACCATTTGCTTTCCAGTGATGAACCAGAAGCTTAAGCCTAGCTAGATATAGAAATTCTTCTTTAATGTTTTAAAGCATGTCTTACATATTTGAAAGGAACTGATCATCACTAAAGAACTAAAAAACAATGGTATTATTCCTAGTGTATTCAGGATGAAACTTCTTTCATACTTTGGAAAAGCCTGCTTTTTTTGAGAAGGAAAATTTTGGGGGAAAAAATGTTAATTTAACTACTAGGCACCGTACTTTAAAAGACGAGGAATGCTCAGACAGGCTGATTTGTGGGAATAATCCAACATTAGAATGCTTAAAAGAGCAAACCACAATTTTTAGAAAAAGTTATATTCTGCTCATTACAAAGCATGCATTCAGAAAGAGATTGTAGTCTCCTGATTCTAGTAGAGACTTGAGAATTGGGATTCATGCTTGTTTTTTTCCACTGGCTGTTTCTCTGGTATATTTAGAATCAAATTATTTTACATTAAATTTGGGGAAAATTCTTTTTATTTTTATGATACATTATGAGGTAGTGGTTTATTTCCACTTAGTGGTTATGAAATCATAGCAGGTTAGACCTGGAAGAACATCTAGTCCAACCCCCAGTTCACCCCCTCACCCCACCCCATCCCATTTTAGATTATGACAATGAAACTGAAAGAAGTTGCATCACCTCAGTTCATTTTAGTTTGGAGGCAGTCCCCCCCCATATATATTTATATATGAATATATAATTATTTCTTACCATGCAGGGTCCTGTTCCTTATTGGCCTTAATACTGTTTATTGTAAATTTTGAAAGAAATTAGAGAAAGACATATCTATGGGGGAAAATGAATTGTACTTACCATGAAATTATGTGCTACCAGGAAGTTATTACTGTGCAGCTGTTGTGGTGATGACAAGCTAATATCACCCTAGAGTGATCAGAACAGCATAGTATAAAAATTGCTCTGCTTGCTACTCAAAAAAATGAAAAGCAACTGAATTACCAAAAAAATATTATTAGAAGGAGCAACTTGAAAGCAGTGCCAGGCATATTCTTTAAGTATTCTCTATGCCATTATAAAATTCTGTGAGTACACACCCACCCACCACATAATTAAAAAATAGATCTACATCCATATACAAATGCATATGTATATATACACAAATGGAAAACATATGCACATATGTGCACATACACATTTAAGTTATTAGGACATTTACCAACATAGAAACAGTATTTCAGAAAAAAAAATGATTTTCTGGGAAGTCTCCTACAGATATTTTCTCTAGAAATTATAACCAGAATTGTAGTGGTTTAATGCTCTGAGAATACTGAAATATTCTGGTTTTTAATTCTCTTGAGCAGTGTGACACATTCTATAGGATTTGATAAATTTAATATGTGAAAGGACTCAGTTTATGAAAACAAACACCACTGTCATTGTATTCTTTTTTTCTTTGTGGTTTTGTTTTTTTGGTTTGTTTTTTTTTTGCATTTAGATGATTCAGAGACTTAAAAGTAGAAGGCACAATCTCATTGAAAAGTTACTAGAATGTAAGCTACCTGAGTGCAGGACTTACATCTGTTTTGTTTACTGCTGTACTTTTTAATTTTGGACATATAATTAGTATTCAGTATTTGTTATGTGAATGAATGATGATTGCAACAGGATACGACAATAACCTCTGAAATTTTGTTAAAATGAGTTCTTAAGTGGCTAGAAGCCACATTTCCAGCCTAGGGATAAAAAGCATCCACAGACTCTAGAATGAATAAGTGAAAGAAAACAATATTAAGGTGTGGAAAGGTAGAGATGTATTGCTTATGTAACTTCATAGTATATGTAATTAACAAAATTTCAATTGTTTATGCTTAGTGAGAGCATTCTTAAATTTATAGAATATGGACACCTGACTTCTCTTAGTTTTCCTAGTGTTCATATTACTATACCATATGACTGTTCACATGCCCTTTTATTCGTTCATCCAACAAAATATTGAGTAGCTCTTTGTTGCCATGCTGTGTGCTGTAGACATGGCAGTGAACATAGGCCCTTATGGTCTAATGGGGGAGACAGATGTTAAACAGCTAATTATTCAGAGTTTATCAAGCTTACTGGGTTTATTAGCAAATATGGTGAAGATGAGGCTAGCCTGGCAACTAAGTCATTTAAGCAAGACAGAAAAATTAAGAGAGTTCTTAAAATTGTGTTAAAGGCTTTTCAGAATCATTTAACCTATCATACTAAATTGCTAATACTTAATGAATACCTCTTCTATGGTACTTAGCAGAAAATTGTATATTGGTTTATATGAAAGGGTATTCTCATTTTTAGTATTTTTTAAAGTTTCTATTTTAATTCCAGTTAACATCCAGTGTTATATTAGTTTCAGGTGTATGATACAGTGAGTTAACAATTCCATGCATCATGACAAGTGCACTCCTATGTTTTTTAGTATTTTTATTATTGCTTATTTCAGGAACCTATATACTAATGATTACTAATGGACTATGTCTGTTGCTGTTATTTTTTCTTAGAAAATAATGTATTTTCTTTAGTGATGTTATTCTAAATGGTTGCTGCATTGTAAAAGTGTGTGTGTGTGTGTGTGTGTGTGTGTGTGTGTGTGTGTCTTTTAACATAATGACCAGAAGTTCCTTAAAGTAAAAATTGTTTTCAGAGTTAATTTCTTTTCTTTTTGAATGGATTCCAGAAATCTAGAGCATAGTAACTTTTTATTTGGAATGAAATCCTGATTTTGGAGTTAGCACAAAAGGTAGTCTATACTTTCCCTTTATTTTAGGAGAAAGCATAATGATAATATTTGTAATGTATAGATGATCTAACAGTTAAGTTTTAGTAAAGTGTAAACTATTTTCATAATAGACTTGAAATTTGCTAAGTAAGGAAAGTTAAAGAATATATTTCAAATTAATACTTAAGTTACAGCCATGTATAATTACCTTGGTCAGCATCGCTTTTCAAATGTTTGTATATTTTTCTGAATGGGAATAAGCTGAATTTTTGAAAATCGTTCCATGTGTGCTTATATTTTTGGCAAATGATTGAAATATGATACAGGGCTCTCAGGTATATCTTAGAAGAGAAACAGGGGCTCCATTTTGTTACATTCTAGGGGAGTAAAAACATTACTTATGCTATTGAATGTAGATTTGCATGGGTTTTTCCCCCTGAGTGTAGTGGATGTTACCTTAGGTTATATAATTCACTGTGGCTCTTCTCACTACATTTTTACCCTCCATGCCTCATTTATTTATTATTTATACGACAACAACAACAAAAGTTGGAAAGGCCCCAGTTTCGTGTTGTACACTTGAAAGTCAGCAAAATATACTAGATTACTTAATGTGGGTGTTTTTCAAGACATTTGCCTCCCCCAAATCTTATTTATTCTCATGACTTGTCCATCGCTTTGATGAGAAAGATAGCAGAATTTCTCTTGGGTTTGTTTTGTATTTTTAGCTGCCTTTACTGATAATTTCTACTTGGATATTTTGTAGTCACCAATGTTGAACTGATTTGAACCACCATCTTTTTTTCTTATTGAGAGAGAGCATGAGTGGGGGAGGAGCAGAGGGAGGGAGAATTTTAAGCAGGTTTCATGCCCTGTGTGGAGCCCGATCATGAGGTCTCATGCCAGTGAGATCAACAGGGAGATGCTTAATGGAATGAGCCACCCAGGTGCCCCCCACCAGTGATTCATTTTAAATGTACAGTTCAACTGATTTTTGTATTTATTTGCAGTTATTCTAAATTCACACTCGTAGCCGCCCTCAGTCATTAATCTACTTTCTGTAGATTTTTACCAGTTTCTGTAGTTTTACCTTTTTTGGACACTTCATGTAAGTAGAATTGTACAACATGTAGTCGTTTGCCTGGTTTCTTTCACTTAGCATACTGTTTTTGAAGTTCATTTATGTTGCAGCATGTATCAATATTTTATTCTTTTTTGTTGCTGAATAGCATTCAGTATAATTTATTAATATTAAATTGTGAGTTAATTTTTATATCATATGAATGTACCTCATTTTCTAACTCATTCACCAGTTTATGGACATGTAGGTTATTTCCACTATTTGGCTACTATGAATAATGATGCTAGGAATATCTTGTGTCTTTGTGTGGTCATATGTTTTCATTTCTCTTGACTGGATACCTATTATTATTACCTATTAGTATTACTAATACTAAGTCAAAGTACATTATTTGTAAACTGAAGAAAAAATGCTAAACTCATTTCCAAAGGGGTGGTACCACTACACCCTCTCCTTAGCAATGTGTGAAACGATCTGGTTTCTCCACGTCCTCAGTAAAACTTTTTATTATCTATCCTTCCGATTATAGCAAATCTAGTAACTATGAAGTAGTATTTCATTGTGGTTGTAATTTGCATTTTTCTTAAAGATTAATGATGTTGACCATCTTTTCACGTATGTATTAGCCATTTGTGTATCTTCTTTGATGAAATGTCCATTAATTCAGATGTGATATATCACTGGAGCTTCATGTAGTTTGATTTCCTTAATTTGATAATTTAGAGTCATATCATAACTGTTTTGGAGGAAATAGCACGTTCAATTACCATTTTGCATCCAAACTTTTCGAGACTTTTTTGCCTCCAGTCACTTAAAAAAAACCCCAACACTTTCCTTGTAGGACTTGCTAAGACATTTTCTCTGTTGGTGACTTAATTTTAATTTTAATTTTAATTTTAATTTTAATTTTAATTATGTCCATGATTTGTCCTGTAAATTCTTCTAGCTTTAGATCTGAGAAACTTGGCATCTATCTCACACCAAGTATTTTTGGGGAAAGATTGATTGAACATTACAAGGTTAAGTTGTGCATCATTTATGAATTTTGTTTTATCATTCTCATGGTAAACAGAATTATCACAGAGTAACGTTTATTGTTCTCTAAATCGCATAATTAAAAAGAATCCTCTTTGACCCTGTGTTATTTTGACCATATTTCAGTTATTAGGATTTGTAGTAAAATTTATTTTTAACTATCTAGGATTTACTTATTAATATCAAACTTTTAAATTGAGCAACCATGATTATATTGTCTAAAAATAAGATATTAAAAGGTAGTGTTGTATGGTAGAACCCATATGAGATAGGAATTAGGAGATTTGACTCTTACTATGTGACTTTAGGAAAATTTATATTTTAGCTTTTTTATTCATAAAATAAGGAAGTTAGGGGAAAAGAACATAGGCTTTAGAATCTGACAGGATTGGCTTCTGATACTCAATCTGTCATTAATACTGTGTGACCTTGCTAAGTCACATATCTAAACCCCTGTTTCTTATCTGTAAAGTAGGAATAATAGTATTTATCTCCTAGAACTATTGTGAATACTAATGAAATAGTGCATTAAAAAAAAGCCCTTATGGGCACCTGGATGGCTAAGTGGCCAACTTGGACTCAGGTCATGATCTTGCTGTTTGAAGTTGAAGCCACACGTCCAGCTCTGTGCTGACAGCTCAGGGCCTGGAACATGCTTTAGATTCTGGGTCTCTGTCTCTCTCTCTGCCCTTCCCCTACTCCCTCTCTGTCTCTCTCTCTTGCTCTTTCAAATATAAATAAACATTAAAAAACTAAAAACAAAACCCTTAGGCCAGTGCCTGGCACCAAGTAAATAATGTTAACTGTTAATATTACCAGTTGATCTTTCATGTGCCTACCAACTTGCAGAGAAGATTTTAGATTATATGATTTCATAGCTTTAGTAACTTGGGCTTTATTGCTGGCATTTAGTGAATGATTAAGTATGTTTCCTACTGTAATGACTTAAGAGAGCCTGTCTCTTCTGAATATTATTTTTTTCTGGAAAGTGTTCTAGCTCTTGAAAATACCCATTCTGTATCATCTTTTCTGGGCATTACACTGATTTAGAAAATGAAAGTGGGAGTAATAAAGTAAATCTGCGTTACTATGTTAGTGGAACTATAATAGGTTCCTTCTTTAATTCTTACAGTTTTTCTTTTTCTTTCTTTTTTTTTTTCCCTCCTAACCTAACAGTGTGACGTTAATACTGGACTTTTTGTATCAGATGGCAGGAGAATTTAGTACTTGGCAGGTTATGAAGAAGACACTTTGAAACAGGAATGTCAAAATGCCACTTAAAATGTTCCACTTGGGCAATCCTCTTCTTAACCTGTGTAACCCCCTGTTCTTAGATTCATTATTCAGAGATTGGATTACTGTGAGATAGTGTAAGATTTCGCTTGACAGTTTCATGTTTATTTAGAAAGGCTCTGAAACATATGGAGGTTAAGGGTTAAAATAATGTTAACAAAGTTTTCTAGGTATTTCACTTCTTCTTTTCCTGTGTATTATTCTAGCCAGGTAAATGAGTAAATCAGAATATCTAAAACCCATTTTTAAAAATTATGGTAAAATATGCACGACATAAACTTTACCATTTTAACTTTTAAGTATATGGTTATTGATATTAAGTACATTCATATTGTAGTGCATCCATCTCCAGACTTTTTCAATCTTTTCCAACTAAAACTTCTGTACCTATTAAATACTAACATCCTGTCTCCTTCCTGCCTCACCCTAGCTTCTGGCAGCCACCATTCTACTTTCTGTCTCTATGAATTTGACTACTCTAGGAATCTCAGGTAATTAGAATCATATAGTGTTTGTCCTTTTGTAACTGGCTTCTTTCTTCTTCTTCTTCTTCTTCTTCATCTTCATCTTCATCTTCATCTTCATCTTCATCTTCTTCTTTTCTAGTTTATTTTTATTTATTTTGAAAGACAGAGAGCAAGCAAGGGAGGGGCAAAGAGAGAGGGAGACAGAATCCCAAGCAGGCTCCATGCTATCAGCACAGAGCCTGATGTGGGGCTCGAACTCCCAAACTGTGAGATCATGATCTGAGCTGAAAGTCAAGAGTTGGATGTTTGACTGAGCCACATAAGCGCCCCTATAACTGGCTTATTTTACTTAGCATAATGTTTTTAAGATTCATTCACGTTTTAACATGTGTCAACGTTTTTAACTTTTTAAGGCTGAATAATATTCCATTGTGTATATATGCTACATTCGGTTTATTTATTCATCCATCAATGGACACGTGGGTTGCTCCTACCTTTTGGCTATTGTCAATAATGATGCTATGAACATTGGTGTACAAATATTTGTTCGAGTTCCTGCTTTCACTGCTTTTGTGTATATAGTCAATAATGGAATTTTGTTGGCTTATATGATAATTCTATATTTAATATTTTGAGGGATCAACATCCTGTTTTCCATAGTGGGTGTGCCATTTTACCTTCCTACCAGCAATGCACAAGAGTTCCAATTTATTTACATCTTTGACAAAACTTGTTATTTTCTGTGGTTTTATTTGTTTGTTTTGGATAATAGCCATCCTTAATAGTCATGGGTGTTACATGGTATATCATTGTGGTTTTCATTTGCATTTCCTTAATGACTAGAAATGTTAAGCGTCTTTTTATATGCTAAATGGCAGTTTGAGTCCTTTGCCAGTGTTTGGGGAAGAACTTTTGAGGTTGCGTTGTCAAAGAAGTTATTAATACCTGACAGTAAACTAACTAGGGTGATGCTACATGGGATTAAACTTTGTTGAAAAGAAAAACCACAAGTCACATGCAGATGTCTTCAGTGGTTGTTTCTCACTGCCTCAGTTGCACTTTATCACTTTTAAGTCATAGTTTTTACTTTTTTTTTTTCAAATAAAAGAGAAATGTACTGTGTATCCAACTTAGTAACTTAGAAGAAAAATAAAGGAAACTAAGGGAGGTAACAACAGAACTAAACTATAAACTAGAATATGGTGGGATTAATAACTGCAAGAGCTCGTTTTTATTAAAAAGCTAGGAATTAAGTTGTTGAGAACTATACAAAGAAAAAATAACTAGAGTTAGAATCTGAAAACATGGACTATATAAAAAAATAGGGATTTTTAAAAATTAGAATCTGTGTTCAAATGTATGATAAATCTCAATGTAATGATTTATATAGCTCAGTGGTCTTTAATTTTGTATGCTTGTAATTAAATACAGTCCTTTTATTTTAGTTAGTCAGTAGTTATTTCTTTTCAGAAAAATCCTGGATGTTTCATTCAACTTAGTTTTTACTATACAGAATTCCCTCTATGTGTGTGTTTGTGGGGGCGGGAGGTATAAGTAACTATCATATCCACACACTTGGTAAGTAAGTTTTTTATTTCATTTTAAAGACTTTTGTGTAGACATTTATGTGGCAGAATTTTGTGGGGAATAATTTAATTAGTGTTCTTGCCTAATTAGGGCTTTCAGTAAAACACTGAGTACCAAAATTGTCAAAGCTGTATAATAAAAATAGGAAAATATGAGGATGGACTGCACTTATATATGTGCTGAATTCTACCATTGATAGTGAATAGATATATACTCTTTAAGGCTAAATTTGAATTTATTATTATTTTTAATTTTTTTAAAATTTTTAAAAATTTTTATCTATGTAAATATAATTTATAGTCAGATTGGCTTACGTACAACACCCAGTGCTCATCCCAACAAGTGCCCTCCTCAATGCCCATCACCCATTTTATTTTTTTGAGAGAGAGAGAGAGAGCGCATGCAGCATGTGCAAGCGGGGGAGGGACAGAGAGAGAGAGAGAGACCGAGAAAATCCCAGGCAGGCTCCAGCTGCTCAGCACAGGAGAACTCTGAGATCATGACCTGAGCCAAAATCAAGAGTTGGACGCTCAGCTGACCAAGCCACCCGGGAGTCCCAATGCTAAATTTGAATTTAATGATGGATTTGGTTTTCTTCTTTTAAATCATGTCAATTACCATATGTTAATTATATAATGTGGGTTTCAGTAATATAATGAATTGTACCCATGAAATAGCAGAGTTAATAGATAATATTTTTAAAGTAAGGAATTTAGTCTACAGATAAATAGTAATATGAAAATAATATTAAAAGATATTGCTCTAATTCACTTTTCTAACAGGGTCAGCATATTTCATTAGCACCTATTCAAAAGCTTGAAGAAGCTCTATATGAATACCAACCACTGCAGATAGAGACATGTGGACCACAAGTTCCTGAGCTTGAGATGCTGGGAAGACTTGGGTAAGTGTCTAAGAACTTCTCATTGAGGAGCTGATTTTAGGGCTTCACTGTTGGTACTATTTTTAAATTACACTTTAAAAAATTTTTTAGATTTTGAATTTATAGAACTGTACTCTTCTGCAAAAAATGAATGGTTCTTAATACTAAGGGTACACATTATTTTTTCTGTGGTTTTATTAGGTCTTTTGAGTTAAGATTGGATTGTATTAGTTCTCTTTTTAGTGATGTTGTTGGCAGTCATACTGAAGTAGCTGTTCATTTTCAGCTCACTGTGTATTTTTTTTTTTTTTTTTAGAAATAGCGGCTTAATTTAGTCGTTAGTAAGCCAGTAAAAATATGAGAGTTGTGACCTTGCCATGAAAAAGAGTAGATTTACTCATTGTCTGTTGTTTACAGCATAAGTATATTTATGAGAAATGAGCCACAAAATATATTTAGTCAAAAGGTATAATGTAGGGATGGCCCAGTGGCTCAAAAGCCATACTATATGCATCTGTTTTGGAAATGAACCTGGGATTGTGACTCTTTTGAGTGATGGAGATGATCATAGTCTGTGTCAGTGAACCAGGTGGGTATCTACAATATACTTGAAAAGTGTAAGTACAGACTTTGTTGGATGGAACAAATCCATGTCTTGGGCTGGTTTCTCAACCTAAACTTTTGAATGAAAAGAAGACTCAGAAACCATTGCTTCTTAACAAAATAAAATAGTGTAAAGAATATAATGTGAGGGGAGCCTGGGTGGTCAGTTGATTAAATGTCCAACTTTGGCTCAGGTCATGATCTTAGAGTTCATGGGTTTGAGCTCCATATTGGGCTTTGCACTGACAGCTGAGCCTGGAGCCTGCTTTGGATTCTGTGTCTGTCTCTCTCTATCTTCCCCTCTCCAACTTGTGCTCTCTCTCTCTCTCTCTTGAAAATAAATAAACATTAAAAAAAAAATGTAATGTGAAAAGAAAGTAATAGGTTCAGCGACACCAGGTGATTAAAAAGTAATTAAAAAAGAAGACCCCTCCAGTCGCCTGGGTGGGTCAGTCGGTTCAGCCTCCGACTCTGGATTTTAGCTCAGGTCA
This sequence comes from Panthera uncia, assembly GCF_023721935.1. Taxonomy (NCBI): domain Eukaryota; kingdom Metazoa; phylum Chordata; class Mammalia; order Carnivora; family Felidae; genus Panthera; species Panthera uncia. The sequence continues at coordinate 38,772,753 of NW_026057582.1, read as the reverse complement.
TGATCCCAGGGTTGTGGGATTGAGCCCCGCGTCTTAATCTGTGCTGAGTGTGGAGCCTGCTTAAGATTCCCCCCCTCCGGGGTGCCTGGGTGGCTTGGTCGGTTAAGCGTCTGACTTCGGCTCAGGTCATGATCTCGTGGTCCGTGAGTTCGAGCCCCGCGTCGGGCTCTGTGCTGACAGCTCAGAGCCTGGAGCCTGTTTCAGATTCTGTGTCTCCCTCTCTCTCTGCTCCTCCCCTGTTCATGCTCTGTCTCTCTCTGTCTCAAAAATGAATAAACGTTAAAAAAAAAAAAAAAGATTCCCCCCCTCCCTCCTCCTCCTTCATTCATTCTCTCTCTCTCTCTCTCTCTCTCTCTCTCTCTCTGTGCCTGTCTCTACCCCTCTCCCTTGCTTGTGCTCTCCCTCTCTCTCTAAAAAAAAAAAAAAAGACCCAAAAAGCAAAAACAAGATAGATGAAACAGATAATAAAACCTACATACAAAAAACCCCACAAAAAACAGAAAAAACAACAAAAAAAATCCCTACATGTATCTTCAAAACCAAAATCTTGAATATGACGCATAGTATTTTACATATGAAACTGGAGGCTCTAAGATCAAATTACTATTAAAATGGTAGATAATTTACTAATCTGCTATTTGGTAGATCTTAATATTTTCTTTAGTTCTGTATTCTCTTAAGGTCCTACATCTTCCAAACATGAAGCCAAAGGGATGTGAAACAAAACCTAAACCCCTTTTGAGTTTGAGATAGATTTGTCAAATAATTGGCCAAAATTGAAGCTTGAGACAGACAATAATAGGTTTCATGATGTAAAAAGTTAGTGATAAAGATGTTGGTTTCTTATCTTTTATTGGGTTAGCAAGTGCCAGAATTCTAGATCTCAAAATAAATTTTTAAAAAATCTTTATTTTTAATGTTAGTGACAACAGAGTATGTAAAGTAATATTCCTTTGTTACAGGGCTTTGCATTTTCCAATAGTTTTGTCATCAAAATTACATTTGAAAGATTATGGAAGTAGGCATGCATAATGAGAATGCACAAGTGAAATGGATGAAAACAGTACAAAGGATAGGAAGAGAGAAGAACTATCTGGAGATGGATTGTGATAAGCTAAAGATGTTTAATATAAACCCTACAGCAATACTAAAAATGTTAGAAAAAAAAAGAGGGATAGTCAGTAAATCACTAGCAGAGAAAATAATGAGATCATAAAAATACTTCATTAATGAAGAGGAGCACAGGAAAAGAGGGTGACAAAAAATAAAGATATGATACAATTAGGAAACAGCATAGTAGTGGATTTAGTCTTAACTATGTCTGTAATTGCATTACACGTAAATGATCTAGGGGGCACCTAGGTGGCTCAGTCAGTTAAGCATCTGACTTCGGGTCAGGTCATGATCTTATGGTTCATGGGTTTGAGCCCCACTTCAGGCTCTGTGCAGACAGCTCAGAGCCTGGAGCCTGCTTCGGATTCTGTGTCTCCCTCTCTCTCTGCCCCTCCCCTGTTCATGGTCTGTTGTGTGCGCGCACGTGCTCGCTCTCTCTCTCTCTCTCTCTCTCTCTCTCAAGAATAAATACACATTAAAAAACATCTTTTTAAATGACCTAAAACAGTACTACCCAATACAACTTTCTGAAGTGATAGGAATATTATATGTCTCTGTTGTCCAAAATAGCAGTCCTCAGTTCCATATTTCTACTGAGCACTTGAATGTGTCTACCGCAGTTGAAGAATTGAATTTTAAATTTTAATTCAGTTTGTTTATTTATTTATTTTTAATGTTTATTTCTTTTTGAGAGAGAGACAGAGAGACAGAGCACCAGCAGGGGAGGGGCAGAGAGAGAGAGAGGAAGACACAGAATCCAAAGCAGGCTCCAGGCTCGAGCCAGCTGTGTCAGCACAGAGCCCGATGCGGGACTCAGACCCATGAGCTGTGAGATCATGACCTGAGCCAAAGTTGGACGCTTAACCAACTGAGCCACCCAGGCACCCCTAATTCAGTTTAGTTTAAATAATGATGTATAGCTAGTGGCTCCCATATTGGATAGCACAGGTCTAAATATTCCACATAATAAGCAGAGATTGTCAGATTGCATTAAACCCAAGATTTACTATATGTTTCCTACAAGGAACTGACCGTTATATGTAAAAATACAGTTTCTCTGAGCTTTCCAAGTTTCTCTGTACTTTCTGGATTTATAATTTGTTGTTTTTCTTTTGTAAATATCTCAACCATTTATTCTTCACAGATTTCTTTTTTTCATTAAAGGATTTCTTTCTCATCTTGCTATTTTCATAACTAGTATTTCCATATCATTCCTTTTTATAATTTTCACCTCTTTTCTGAAATCCCCTGTTTCTACATGTTCTCTACCTTTTTCACTAGATCCTTTAACTTAGTAATCATGTTAGTTTAAAGTGCCTCTTTGATAGTTCCAACATCTCTGGGTTTGGTTCTGTTGACTATTTTATTTTGTGTCGTGATGATAGATTTGTTTTTCCTGCTTTCTTGTGTTTATTGTGATTCTTGTTTGAATATTGGATAATCTGTGTGACAGAACAGAGACTGAGATAAATAATATTTATGCCTGAAAATATTTATGTCCTGTTCTTCTGCCAAGGCATTAGTGTAGGGAGTTAAGCATTAAGTCTGTAGTTTGATCTTAGTTTGGGTTTTGTTGTTGATTCAGTTGATGTTGATAGGCTTCATATTCTTCCAGTTATAGTCTGTTGCCACTTTGTGCCTAGTATGAGGCCTGGGGTGCTGGAGGGATCTTTTCAGTCTTCTTGCTCCACTCTTAGCTCTCAGCAGGTGCTGCCAGCCCGAGCCCCATAGGGATTCTCTCTTGGGTTCTCTCTCCCCAGCAATAGACTACTTCTTCTCTTTACTTGGAATAAGTTTTGTGGTGGGAACAAGGGGGTTTCTTAGTTCTCCTGTTCTAACTTTAGCCTCAAGCGGTCTTATATGCTGGAACCTCAGAGTGGTGCTTTCTTGGTGTACCTGTCTCTTTCCTGAGGCAAACAACTTTTATCTTTTATTTCAGAGTGCAGGTGTGTTAGCTGTTCCTCTCCCAACTCCACAGCTAAACAGTAGGTGTTGATAGGGATGGGAAGTCTTGGGTGTAAGGCAGTTTTCTCTTCCTCCCCCAATCTCTGCTTTGCATCATTGTGTTAGCACAGGTACAAATGGGTTTTCTGCCTTTCCTCAGTGTTTGAAGGCTTTTCCCTGTGTCACCACAGAGTTGAGGAGGGTGGCCATAGGTTTTCTACTTCTCCCCCAGTAGCAGCCAACCTTTGCCTTTCCCAGCAGCTGAGTTCTGGCTGTTTTTTTTTTTTTTTTTTCTTTTCTTAAAGTTCATTACCTCTAGCATTTAGTGTTTTATTTTTGCCAATTCTTACTGGGTTTCTGCAGTGGAATATCCTCATCTTCCTCTTATAATGTGTTATTTTTGGTGCTGCTGCTATATATACACGTGTGTATATTTAACTAACCCCATTAGAAATCTGTGTAAAATAGATGTAGCTTAATTAACTGCTTTTTCTCTTTGTTTTGAGTAAATTGTTAAATTTAGTAAACTTTGGCAACTCTTCTGATTGTTTGGAACCCTTTTTGATTTCATTTTGTCTTTGTCATTATGATTTAGATTTTAAAATGTGGGGTAAGTGTTCTTTTAAAAAATTAAAAAAAAATTTTTTTTAATTTTATTTTTTAAAATTTACATCCAAGTTAGTTTGCATATAGTGCAACAGTCATTTCAGGAGTAGATTTTTAATGCCCCTTACCCATTTAGCCCATCCCCCCTCCCACATCCCCTCCAGTAACTCTCTGTTCTCCATATTTAAGAGTCTCTTATGTTTTTGTCCTCCCTCCCTGTTTTTATGTTATTTTTGCTTCCCTTCCCTTATGTCCATCTGTTTTGTATCTTAAAGTCCTCTTATGAGTGAAGTCATATTTGTCTTTTTCTGATGAATTTTGCTTAGCATAATACCCTCCAGCTCCATCCACATAGTTTTAAGTGGCAAGATTTCATTCTTTTTGATTGCTGAGTAATACTCCATTGTATATATATGCCACATCTACTTTATCCATTCATCCATCGATGGACATTTGGGCTCTTTCCATACTTTGGCTATTGTTGATAGTGCTGCTATAAACGTTGGGGTGCATGTGTCCCTTAGAAACAGCATACCTGTATCCTTTGGATAAATACCTAGTAGTGCAATTGCTGGGTCATAGGGTAGTTCTATTTTTAATTTTTTGAGGAACCTCCATACTGTTTTCCAGAGGGGCTGCACCAGTTTGCAGTCCCACCAGCAGTGCAAAAGAGATCCTCTTTCTCTGCATCCTCGCCAACATCTGTTGTTGCTTGAGTTGTTAATGTGAGCCATTCTGTGTGAGGTGGTATCTCATTGTGGTTTTGATTTGTATTTCCCTGATGATGAGTGATGTTGAGCATTTTTTTCATGTGTCGGTTAGCCATCTGGATGTCTTCTTTGGAGAAGCATCTATTCATGTCTTTTGCCCATTTCTTCACTGGATTGTTTTTGGGTGTTGAGTTTGATAAGTTCTCTATAGATTTTGGATACTAACCCTTTATCTGATATGTTGTTTGCAAATGTCATCTCCCATTCCATTGGTTGCCTTTTAGTTTTGCTGGTTGTTTCCTTCACTGTGCAGAAGCTTTTTATTTTGATGAAGTCCCAATAGTTCATTTTTGCTTGTGTTTCCCTTGCATCCGGAGACATGTTAAGAAGTTGCTGCAGCCAAGGTCAAAGAGATTTTTGCCTGCTTTCTCCTTGAGGATTTTGCTTCCTGTCTTACATTTAAGTCTTTCATTCATTTTGAGTTTATTTTTGTGTATGGTGTAAGAAAGTGGTCCAAGTTCATTGTTCTGCATGTCGCTGTCCAATTTTCCCAGCACCACTTGCTGAAGAGACTGTCTTTATTCCATTGAATATTCTTTCCTGCTTTGTCAAAGATTAGTTGGCCATATGTTTGTGAGTCCATTTCTGGGTTCTCTATTCTGTTCCATTGATCTGAATGTCTGTTTTTGTGCCAGTACCATACTGTCTTGATGATTACAGCTTTGTAATACAGCTTAAAGTACGGGATTGTGATGCCTCCTGCTTTGGTTTTCTTTTTCAAGATTGCTTTGGCTATTCGGGGTCTTTTCTGGTCCCATACAAATTTTAAGATTGTTTGTTCTAGCTCTGTGAAGAATGCTGGTGTTATTTTGATAGGCATTACATTGAATACATAGATTGCTTTGGGTAGTACTGACATTTTAACAATATTTGTTCTTCCTATCCAGGAGCATGGAATATTTTTCCTTTTTTGTGTGTGTCTTCTTCAATTTCTTTCATAAGCTTTCCATAGTTTTCAGTGTAGAGATTTTTCACCTCTTTGGTTAGGTTTATTCCTAGGTATTTTATGGTTCTTGGTGCAATTGTAAGTGGGATCAATTCCTTTATTTCTTTCTCTGATTGTTGGTGTATGGGAATGCAACTGATTTCTGTGCATTGATTTTATATCCTGGTACTTTGCTGAATTCATGGATCAGTTCTAGCAGTTTTTTGGCGGAATCTTTTGGGTTTTCCATATAGAGTATCATTTCGTCTGCAAAGAGTGAAAGTTTGACCTCCTCCTAGCTGATTTGGATGCTTTTTATTTCTTTGTGTTGTCTGATTGCTGAGGCTAAGACTTCCAATACTTTGTTGAATAACAGTGGTGAGAGTGGAGATCCCTGTCTTGTTCCTGACCTTAGGGGGAAAGCTCTCAGTTTTTCCCCATTGAGGATAATATTAGCTTTGGGTCTTTCATATATGGCTTTTATGATCTCGAGGTATTCTTCTATCCCTACTTTCTTAAGGGTTTTTCTCAAGAAAGGATGCTGTATGTCAAATGCTTTCTCTGAATCTATTGAGAGGATCATGTGGTTCTTGTCCTTTCTTTTACTGATGTGATGAATCACATTGATTGTTTTGCAGATATTGAACCAGCCTTGCATCCCAGGTATAAATCCCACTTGGTCGTGGTGAATAATTTTTTTAATGTATTGTTGGATCTGGTTGGCTAATATCTTGTTTTTGCATCCGTATTCATCAGGGAAATTGGTCTATAGTTCTCCTTTTTAGTGGGGTCTTTGGTTGTGGAATCGAGGTAATGCTGGCTTCATAGAAAGAGTTTGGAAGTTTTCCTTCCATTTCTATTTTTTGGAACAGCTTCAAGAGAATAGGTGTTAACTCTTCCTTAAATGTTTGGTAGAATTCCCCTGGAAAGCCATCTGGCCCTGTACTCTTGTTTTTTTGGGAGATTTTTGGTTACTAATTCGATTTCTTTACTGGTTATGGGTCTGTTCCAATTTTCTATTTCTTACTGTTTCAGTTTTGGTAGTTCATATGTTTCTAGGAATTTGTCCATTTCTTCCAGATTTTCCATTTTATTGGCATATAATTGCTCATAATATTCTCTTATTATTATTTTTATTTCTGTGTTGGTTGTGATCTGTCCTGTTTCATTCTTGATTTTATTTATTTGGGTCCTTTCCTTTTTCTTTTTGATCAAACTGGCTAGTGGTTTATCAATTTTATTAATTCTTTCAAAGAACCAGCTTCTGGTTTCATTGATCTGTTCTGGTTTTTTTTTTGGTTTTGATAACATTGATTTCTGCTCTAATCTGTATTATTTCCTGTCTTCTGCTGGTTTGGGGTTTTATTTACTATTCTTTTTCCAGCTTTTTAAGGTGTAAGGTTAGGTTGTGTATCTGAGATCTTTCTTCCTTCTTTAGGAAGGCCTGGATTGCTATACATTCCCCTCTTATGACCACCTTTGCTGCGGTTTTGGGATGCGGTGTTACCATTTTCATTGGCTTCCGTGTACTTTTTAATTTCCTTTTTAACTTCTTGGTTAGCCCATTCATTCTTTGGTAGGATGTTCTTTAGCCTCCAAGTATTTGTTATCTTTCCAACTTTTTTTTTTATTGTGGTTGATTTCGTGTTTCATAGCGTTGTGGTCTGAAAATATGCTTGGTATGTTCTTGATCTTTTTGTACTTGTTGGGGGTGGAGAACGTTCCATATGCACTAGAGAAGAATGTATATTCTGTTGCTTTAGGATGAAGTGTTCTCAATATATCTGTTAAGTCCATCTGGTCCAGTGTGTCATTTGAAGCCATTATTTCCTTGTTAATTTTCTGTGTAGATGATCTGTCCATTGCTGTAAGTGAGGTGTTGAAGTCCCCTACTATTATGGTATTGTTATCAATGGGTTTCTTTATGTTTGTGATTAATTGATTTATATATTTGGGTGCTTTCACATTTGGAGCATAAATGTTTACAGTTGTTAGGTCTTCATGGTGGATAGACACCTTAATTACGATATAATACCCGGGTAAGTGTTCTTTATATAAGGTATTACCATATAGTGTTTGTACTTTTCCCAAGTTTTTCTTACCTGCAGTCTTATTTGAACCTAAATAAAGGAGGCTGGATCACTTTTTTTCTTTTTTGTTTCTTTTTCTTTTTCTTTTTCTTTTTCTTTTCCTTTTCCTTTTTCTTTTTCTTTTCTTTTCTTTTTTTTTTGGTAGTGGTGGTTGGGGGACTTTCATTAGCCATTGACTATTTATAATATAGTTAGTTCCAGAATTCTCAAGGTAGATTTTTGCTGCTCTCAACAGACTCTACGTATATTTTATATCCATAACAGTTAAGAAGGCAAATTTTTTTGATTACAAATAAACATGTATGTATTTAAGTCAGTAGAGCTTGACTATAATATTTTCTCTTTTTTTCTTAAAAAATTTTTTTTCCATGTTTTATTTATTTTTGAGAGAAAGAGAGACAGAACATTAGCAGGGGAGGGGCAGAGAGAGAGGGAAACACAGAATACAAAGCAGGCTCCGGGTTCTGAGCTGTCAACACAGAGCCTGCCGCAGGGCTCAAACCCATGAACCATGAGATCATGACCTGAGCTGAAGTTGGATGCTTAACCAACTGAGCCACACAGGCTCCCCTATAACACTTTCTTTTAGCCATCTGTGGCTAAGTAGTGCAGGAATTTCTAGATCATCAACAGTGATGTCAAAATTGCTAAGGAAATACTGACTTTTTCTTGATATAGAACTATTTATCTGTGAAGATAGAATTCACTCACAGCTCTTCAGCCTTCTACCTTGAGAAAGGGATTGAATTCCATACAGATCGCTTTAGTTTTTGGAGCCAGGATTTGCTCAAAAGCTGTCTTTTTGGTGATGTTATAACCTCATACAAAACATTTGCCAAAAATAAACTCTAAATTGATTTCTTATGCTATTAGTTCATTTCTTTTAATGTAGTTATTATTTGAAGCTATATGCTATCTTATTTTTTTCTTATGAAAGAAAGCTTTATAAATCTAAGAATATATTTTTACTTACTCTAACTTTCAGAAACATTTAGAAACAAACTGAAGAATTTTTTCTGTGAAGTGACTTTTCAGAGAATTATTTGGTATCCTAAAAGGTGCTGCTGTTAGAGTACAATATAAACTTAAGTTGACTAAAGGTGTAATAGTTACACATGTGTCCTAAGAATTGTCCATGTCTTGTATCTACTAAGCCCTGTGTATCCCTTTACTACAGTGGGTGCTCCCACTTCCCCCGGTCCTCTACCTTCTACTCTTTTTATTTTTTTTTCCTATTACAACAAAATTTCCATTTTATATTACGTTATCCTATAGAGGAACAAGTTCAATTCTTCTAGAGACAAATAAAGAATAAATTAACTATCTTGTTTCTATTTTCTTATATCTGCTTTGAAATCTATATGACTTGGTGAAGTTAAGAATGGTATAGTTTGTAGTTTCACTTTAGTTGGTGCAAAAATATGGATGCAGGCTCTTTCAAAATAATTTTATTTAAAAAAATTTTTTTTAATGTTTATTTATTTTTGAGAGAGAGAGAGAGACAGACAGACAGAGCACGAGCAGGAAAAGGTCAGAGAGAGAAGGAGACACAGAACTGGAAATGGGCTCCAGGCTGTGAGCTGTCAGCACAGAACACGATGAGGGGCTAGAACTCAAGAGCCATGAGATCATGACCTGAGCTGAAGTCAGACTCTCAACCTGCTTAGCCACCCAGGTGCCCCCCAAATAATTTTAATTATATATTTTGGGAATTAAGTGATATAAAGTCTTGGGAGCCATTGTGTCTCCAAAGAATTATATTTTTTTTCTCACGTGTAACTTTGATAAAGGATGAAATCAAAAGTACATTGCCATGAAGTTTTTAGTGGTTTTTACTAGGGTCTTTTCTAGAGTTAGTTAAATTTGAGAAGCAGAAGAAGAATAAATGAAAAATTTTCACTCAGGAGAGTATTATGAATATATAATTATATTTCACTTTGCACTGGTAGTACTCTTCTTGTTTGCTCAAGGCAATATGTAAACTTGTTTATTAATTCTGTGCCTGTGGGAGAAAGCATTGGGAAAATTTAACTGCTAATTGCAATTCCCTAGACGATGGCTTTAGTGGTTAGTCTAGTAGTCTCATTGATTGGCACTCTGAGATTGTCTTTTTAATAATCAACTGGATTTCTAGTTAATATTTTACTACCTTCCACCCAAAGAAGAGTTATTCCCTTAACTGATATAAATTATGAGTGCTTATCAGTTTTATTCTTCAGTTTCTAATTATTTAATCAAATCTCTCTACTGTTTTAAGTAGATGGAAGTGATTTATTTAACATGAGTTTTTCATTCATGAGGTTATTACAAAAATAAAACTAGTTTTATAAGATAAAATGCGATCTTTAAATAAGATCTGTTAACACAACTGATACGTCTGTGCTGTCAGTTATGCTAGGTTTATTTTTTTATTAAAAAAATTTTTTTTAATGTTTATTTAGTTTTTGAGAGAGAGAGAGTGCAGTGCAGTCGGGGGAGGAGCAGAGAGAGAGGGAGACATAGAATCCAAAGCAGGCTCCAGGCTCTGAGCTGTCAGGACAGAGCCAGATGTGGGGCTCGAACCCACGAACTGTGAGATCATGACCTGAGCCAAAGTCAGATGTTCAACGGACTGAGCCACCTAGGCAGCCCTATTTTTTATTTTTTAAAGATTAAAAAAAATTTTTTAATGTTTACTTATTAATTTTTGAGAGAGGGAGTACCACCGGGGGCGGGGCAGAGAGAGAGAGAGAGAGAGAGAGATAGAGAGAGAGAGAGAGAGACAGAATCTGAAGCAGGCTCCAGGCTCTGAGCTGTCAGCCCAGAGCCTGACGAGGGGCTCGAACCCATGAACTGTGAGGTCATGACTTGAGCTGAAGTGGGAAACAACCGGTTGAGCCACCCAGGTGTTCCTGAAGATTTTATTTTTAAGTAATCTCTGTACCCAATGTGGGACTCGAACTTATAGCCCTGAGATCAAGAGTCACATGCTCTACTGACTCAGCCAGCCAGCCAGGTGCTCTCAGTTATGATAACTTTACAAAACAGATTTAAAGTCTGATGGTTTAGTATCTTGAGTCCTTCCTCATCAGATGCTAAGCTTATTTAGCTATTATTACATAACCAATGGTGAAAAAATTTGTGATAGTAATAATAGTATTGAATTGAGTTAGTTAACTAGAAAGTTTTTTGATCTCTGTGAATACCTGCCAGTTTTGTTGTCTTGTGTGGCCATAGACTATATTGATAAAACCAACCTACCAAAAGTAACTGACCTGTTAACAAATCATTACTATTGGCAGAGCAATTAAAAGTTTTTGTTCTTGAGGGACTAGGATAGGTTATAGTCCCTAGAATAGAAGACCTATCTTCACAGTAACCTTGGAGATGCTTTCATGACCATTCTTTTGGTCTTAAAAACTGTTTGGTTTTTTTTTTTTCAGTTGATAAATTGGAACTTTATATATCAAGACTTTGAGATGAGGCATTGAACATATTCTATCAATTTTTTTTGTTATAACACTCTCTTTGTCACCCTTCTTCTTCTTGTTTTTTTTTTTTTTTTTTTTTTTACATTTATTTATTTATTTTGAGAGTGAGAGTGAGCATGAACAGGGGAGGGGCAGAGAGAGAGGGGAGAGAGAATCCCAAGCAGGCTCTGCACTGCTAGCACAGAGCCTGATATGGGGCATGAACCCACGAACTGCAAGATCATTACCTGAGCTGAAGTTAAGAGTCTGAGGCTTAAGCAACTGAACCACCAGGCACCCCTGTTTCCCTTCTTAAACATTTCTTCTTTTTAATGTTCATTTATTTATTTTGAGAGAGAGAGAGAGAGAGAGAGATTAAGCATAAGCAGGGGAAGGGCAGAGGGTTGGGGGAGAGAGGATCTGAAGCAGGCCCTGGGCTGACAACAGAGAGCTTGATATGCAGCTTGAACTCACTAACCGTGAGATCATGACCTGAGCCTAAGTGGGACACTTAACTGACTGAGCCACCCAGGCAGGTGCCCCTTAAGCACTTCTTCATTGCTGTCATAGAAGAGTTTTTAATATTATCAATCTGGTCATGTCTCTCTGTCATTAATATCTTTCAGTGGCTCATCATCACCCATACAATCTGACTGCTGTCTTTGTAGTCATAATACCCTGCCCCCTCATACTTGGTGTTTCTTAAGAGTCTTATTGTTTCTCACACATTTTTGTGCCATTGCATGTGCCATTTGCTTTTTTTAGCATCTTAGTACTGTCTTTATATTTGTGGCACAGTCCTCTTGGTAATTTCTTTTCCTCTTTTCCTCCTATGTATGAGTTGTCTGTTTATTCTTTGTCTTCTTTTTTACTGGGGTAGTATTGTTTTCCTTATTTATTTAAATGAGTCAGCTATAGTAAGACTATTAACCCTTGAAATTTAAAATTTTATTTTTTAATTTTATATTGTTTATGATATGAAGTAGTTTTCATCTCTAAGCAGTAAAATGTATTGATGATGTCCTGTTAGTTTTCCATTTTTCTTCTACTAGGTCCTAAACCAACATAGAACTTTATATATATTTATATTCTAATATTTGTGTAGCTTCAATTTTTTATCTACTTAATTCATCTGGAATTTATTTTTTGTAAGGAGCTATAAAAGAATCTTTATTTTTTTCAACATGGTAAATCAGTTGGCCCAGACCAATATATTCAATAAGACTTTTTTTTTCTACTGATGTGTTTTATTAATATACTAAGACTTTTTCTCCGCTACCCTTTCTTTTCCATTAATCTGTGTTTTAGTATTTAACAGTATCACATAATTATTAACTTAAATTCATGATATGTTTTAATATTAAGCTATGCAGTTTTTTTCTGTTGCTGTGTATCAAGTTAGTGCAAATTTAACATCCATTTTTATCTCATTCGTTATCAGTGTCTGTGAGTCAGTAGTCTGAGCATGGGTTATCCAGAACCAAGTAATTCTGATGTCACGTGGTTATAATCAAATGTCAGCAAGTGCTGTGGTTCCATGTAAGCGAGGCTTGTGGGGGTTGTCTCCAAGCTTCTTCATATTATTGGCAGACTTAGGCTCCTTCCAAATGTAGAACTTATGGTGGCTTTCATCTTCGATGCCAGCAAGAGAAAATCACTTTGACTCTTTCTTTTAAAGGCTACCTATCTGATTAAGTTTGGCCCACCTAGATAATTTCCCTTCTTTCTTATTATAATTTTCTTAATGTTTATTTTTGAGAGAAAGAGAGAGAGAGAGAGACAGAATGTGAGTGAGTGGCAGAGGGACAGAGAGAGGGAGACAATCCAAAGCAGGCTTCAGGCTCTGAGCTATCAGTACAGAGCACTGTGTAGGGCTTGAACCCACAAACCATGAGCTCGTGACCTGAGTCAAAGTTGGATGCTGAGTCACCCAGGCACCCCTAATTTCCCTTTTCATTAACTGACAGTCAACCTGTTTGAGATCTTAATTACATCTGCAAAATCCCTTTTGCAGTATAATTTAATCTCAGGAGTGAAATTCATCATATTCACTCATTGAGAAGGAGTTGTGCAAGAATGACATAAGGGAATCTTGTAGGCCATTTCAGAATTTTGCCTATCACAGGTGGGACAAGTCTTCCTTTGCTATTTATCTTTTTCAAAATATTCTTAGCATTTAAAAAAAATGTTTTATTTATTTTTGAGACAGAGAGCATGAGCAGGGGAGGGGCAGAGAGAGAGGGAGACAGAATCCCAAGCAGGCTCCAGGCTCTGAGCTGTCAGCACAGAGCCCGATGTGGGGCTTGAACTCACAAACCGCGAGATCGTGACCTGAGCCGAAGTTGGACGCTTGACCGACTGAGCCACCCAGGTGCCCCAATTCTTAGCATTTTTATACATTTGTTCTTCCAAGTAAACTTTGTTGGCCAAAGCAGCAAATCATTGTATAATTCTTTCAAGTTTTCTGTACATTTGAAAATTTTTACAGTAAGATATTGTGAAACAGGTAATCAGACAAACCAAAACCCATCAATAGCTTAACTAAGATATAGCCATTCAGCTCATTCCTTAGATAATAATCAAGCACCACTCCTTTTGCGATTTTATTTGGAATTGCTTTAAACTTATAAACTGATTCGAAAAGAATGGGCATTTGAAATCTATTGAGTTTTCATATATCTCTCTTAGAAATTAATTTTTGTTATACTTGTGATGCTGTTATAGAATTATTTTCATTATGCTTTCTGATTCTTTTTTTAAATAAAAAATTTTTTTTAAATATTTATTTTTGAGAGAGACACAGAGCATGAGTGGGTGAGGGGCAGAGAGAGACACACACCCACACACAGAATCCAAATCAGGTTCCAAGCTCTGAGCTGTCAGCACAGGAACCATTGTGGGGCTTGAACTCATGAACTGTGAGATCATGACCTGAGCCAAAGTCATGCACTTAACTGACTGAGCCAGGCGCCCCTCTGATTCATAAATATATTTTTATTTTGTATCTAGCTGCTTTACTGAACTCTAATAATTTTGTTCTATTAGGTGAGTATCTGGGGTTTATTTGGAAGTAAATCATCTGAAAAAATGAATTTTTTCTTTTAAATGCTCTAACTCTGACTGCAGTTTTTAAAATATTTTATTGAATTTGGCTAAAGCTTCCTAACTTGGTGTTATCTAGTTCTGATAACTGCAGTTTCTTATTTTTGGCGCTTCAAGTGTTTAATCATTAAGTATCATATTGACTATTTGTTTAAGTGATTTTTTTCTTACCATTTTGGAGAAGCATTTTTAAAAATCACATTGAAATTTCTGTTTTTTGGTCAAGGTCTTTACCTGTTGACCTATTATACATGGATTGTCAAAAAATGGAGGAAAGGTGTATGTTTTCTTTGTTTTTGATGCTGTCCTCTCTAAGTTTAAATGTTAGTTTTATAAAATCTTAGGGACATCAGAAAATCAAAGAACATGGAAAAATAGGAAAGTCACAGAAAAAACTGCAATATGTCTGTGCATAAAATATATGATATATGTTTAATTTGGTTATAATTATGAACATATTACTAAATTAACTTTTTTTCCCCACTGGCTATGACAGCAAAATGTCTTTAAGTATCTGTTTTTCTTGGCATTTGAATTAGAAATCAGCTCACACATCTAACATGAACCTTTATGCTTAAAGTTCTAGTCTGGCTCTAGTCTGGTAAGTTTTAAATCTTTTTTATGCAATCATGGAAAAAAATATGTTTCTGCTTGAAGCAGTTGTCAAACAAGCTTCTTTCATCGACAGTCAGACACAGGGCAGCTGAATGAGGCTGTTTAGTCTAGAGTAAATGCTCATGAGATTACAAGGTCACTGAGGAAATGTAATTATGCAGTTGATTCCAGAATAGTTTTTTTATAGTAAGAACTTTAAAAGTATTAACTCATAATATTAATTATGGATATATATATCTAAAAATCAATCTTAGAAAGAAAAGAAGCACTACATAAATGAAATTATTTAGTTTAAATAATAAAACTATAATTAAATTATTACAACAAAATATAGTTTTAATTCAGATTTTTCTAGGACCCTAAAAAAAGCAAGTTCAAGTTACTATTGGAATTTGGTCAATTCTTCCCAAATCATTATAAAATTCAGAAGACTCTGTATCTCTATATATAAATGTTTCCATTGGGAAATGAAACCTCACGGTATTTAGCTCATGTTAATTGCAAAAACAGTTTGTTATTTTATAGTTCCTTGAGTTATGGAGCACGTTCTGTGTACCAGTTACTCTTCTAGGTACTGAGAAAACAGCAGTGAACAAAAAGGAGAAAACACCTACTGTCATTCTATTGGGATGAAGCCAACAGTAAAAATACACTAATGAATCTATTAGATGGTAGTATTTTGAGGACAAATACAGCAGGATAAAGGGATATGTAGTGATTGGAATAGAGTGCTATTTTTACATGGTACTGATAGAATCTTTTGTAGAAAGATATTTGAACAGACGTGAATTAAGCAAAGAAGCCAATCATGTGATATCATCGGGAGAGTCAGAAGGAACTGTAAGTGTAAAGGTCCTGAGGTGGGAGTCTACATGAGAAGGAGAAAGTAGGCCCGTGTCTGGAGCAGAGTGAATTGGGGAATGGTATATCAGAGTGGTAGCAAGTTTTTATGTAAGGAGGCAGGCTGGGCCCAGTTAGATTGTGTAGGATTTTTAAGGTAATGATTTCTAAGACTTGGGCTTTAACTTTGAAGGATATGGGAGGTCATAAGAGAATTTTGAATACAGGTGTGTCATGTGACTTACATTTAGAAAGGTTTATTATAGGAGAATCGATAGAGTGAAACAAGAAAGCTTGCAGCAGTCCTGATTAAGATGGTAGTGCCTCATACGAACATGGTAGCAGCGTAGTTGCTGAGAAAATGGTCAGATTATAGATACAATTTTGATATGGAGACCAAAGAATTTTTGATAGATTAGATGTAGGGAGGTATAAAAAATTTTCTGAGCAACAAAGCTGCCATTTACTGTGATAAGGGAGAGTAAGGGAGGGATTCTTTGAGGCAGCATAGTTGTCAATTGCTTTAAGTTATTTATCAAATAATCATTGTTTAAAAATATTTCTAAAAAATGTTTCCAAAGAGGCTGCAAGAGTTGGAAAAAAACCTTAGAGATAACTCCATGCAATGTCTCCTCTTTTGTAGGACAGTGAGCTGTCTTGACTCCACTATACACAAAAGAGGCCAGAGAAGAAAACTTTTGTGCTCATAGCCACATCTCTGGTTCGTGCAAAGCTAGGACTAGATTCTTAGTCTCTTAGGCTACTTTTTCTCTGTTGTACCACCTACCTTTACCATATACAGAGCTTTCAAAATCTGAATGAGCTTTATTTTTATTTTGCTTCTAGATCATTATAGTTTCAGATAGCATATTAAGGAGAGTGAATTCAAATTATGTAGTCTCAAAAAAAAATTCTGTTCAAGCATAAGCCAAATTCTAGTTTCCATTCTGTGTTTTGTGCATGTGTATGTGAAAAAAATAGGATTGAGTTGGGCAAAGTAACTCACAGGCTTTTGTGTTGGAGCATAGGTAAAAGTGACCTGATAGTGGGGGTGTAGCAAGGGTGGGGCATAAGCAATAGTTCATCCCAGTGCAGGCAGTTAGGAGTTCCATTGTCTGTAGAGAATTTATTTTATTTTTTATTTTTTTCCAATATATGAAATTTATTGTCAAATTGGTTTCCATACAACACCCAGTGCTCATCCCAAAAGGTGCCCTCCTCAATCCCCATCACCCACCCTCCTCTCCCTCCCACCCCCCATCAACCCTCAGTTTGTTCTCAGTTTTTAAGAGTCTCTTATGCTTTGGCTCTCTCCCACTCTAACCTCTTTTTTTTTTCCTTCCCCTCCCCCATGGGTTTCTGTTAAGTTTCTCAGGATCCACATAAGAGTGAAACCATATGGTATCTGTCTTTCTCTGTATGGCTTACTTCACTTAGCATCACACTCTCCAGTTCCATCCACGTTGCTACAAAAGGCCATATTTCATTCTTTCTCATTGCCACGTAGTATTCCATTGTGTATATAAACCACAGTTTCTTTATCCATTCATCAGTTGATGGACATTTAGGCTCTTTCCATAATTTGGCTATTGTTGAGAGTGCTGCTATAAACATTGGGGTACAAGTGCCCCTATGCATCAGTACTCCTGTATCCCTTGGGTAAATTCCTAGCAGTGCTATTGCTAGGTCATAGGGTAGGTCTATTTTTAATTTTCTGAGGAACCTCCACACTGCTTTCCAGAGCGGCTGCACTGTCTGTAGAGAATTTAAAAAATAATAAAACCAGTTGAAAGTCAGTCTACTTTTTTTTTTTTGTCACCACGTACTAGCAGTCTAAGCATTGTCCATTTTCAAATACTCCTTCCTTAAAAAATATCTTTTGTTGGTTCAAGTTCTAAATAATCGCTGTTGTTACTTTTGAATTTCATAGTATGTATGTAAACTTTCAATTAGCACATCTTTATTTTTTGTTTTTTAATAACACTGTATTGTACATAGTTAATTCAGAGAACTCCCAGTTTTATAGTCAGCCCTATGCTCCACACCCCCCACCCCCCAATATCTAATACCCATGTGCTCAGCTCTATTTAGCCTCATTCAAGAGTGAGTCTGTAAGGATTTAGAATCATTCCAGCTTTTTTTCTGGCAAAATTTTTATATCCATCTCCTCTGTGGTGCTGTAAGTTCCTGAGTAGTAGAATTGGAATAAACTTCAAATAGATAAATAGATATAGCCCAGTGATTGTAAAGATGAAAAAATAAAATGTAAGTTCTTGGAGCATTTATTTGTGTTTAAAAACCCTTCAACCAGGGTGCATCTGAAGGTTGCAGCTAGAATCAATCCTAAAGAAACACAGACATGAATAGTATTACAATTTCTGGAATTTATTTTGAAATAGATATTTTATGAAACTCTGTCAAAGTCATCCTTATCATTAAGATGTTTCCTGTTTGGATCTATTGCTTCAGGAAAGAAACTGGAAATTAAAATTAACAAAACATATTCTTCATCGATTATGAGCAAAGATAAACTTTTTAATTGAAGTATAATCAACATACAGTATCCTATTAGTTTCAGGTGTACACCATAGTGATTCAATATTTTTGTACATTACAAAGTGATCACACAAGAAGTCTAGTTACCATCTGTTTCCATGCAAAGTTATTACAGTATTATTAACTGTATGGTCTGTGTTCTACATTACATTCCCATGACTTATTATAGGATTAAGGAAAGGTAAATTGACAAATCTGGTTTTATTACATACTGAACAGGAATATATGAAGATCAGTTTTAATGAATTCATTGACAACTTTGGAGAAGTCAGAGCTCAAAACAAAGTATTTTGAGTTCATTATGTTTTCAAAAATTGATATAATTAATAGGTATTTTAATCTGTAACTTTTTGGCCTCTTCTGTGATGTAAATTTTATTTTTGTTTTACATTAGAAATTTTATACTGGCATAATTATGTGCACAAAGTCCAATAAAAGAAAAATCTCACTATGTTCACTTTCTGCATTGTTATTCCCATTTCGTGATTATTACAGAAAATAATTTTGTAGTATAGGAGAGTAGATGTGGTAAAAAATGATCTGCTCTGCTTATCCAATATGCTAGGTGTGCAACTGACTGATAAGAGTTGGCCCTGAGGATGGGATCCTGTGTCGTAGGTTTCTGTCACACCAAAGCATTGTCAATTTAGTTATAAAAATGAATTTCCCATATTTGGTCTTATTGTTTTCAGAAGAATGTGGAGACTTAGATTTTGTTTTATTTGAGGCAAATTATTATTCAGAGACAGATTGTATTTGCCAATAATTTATTTAAAACAGGTTTATTGTGGAAATTATAATTTATAATGTTTCACAAGCCAATAGCATATAGGATAATGTCTCTTGGTAAGCCAGTAAAGAAATACTCTAAGTCAATGATAGATTAATTACACTATTGTTTCAGGCAAAGGGGAGGTGAAAGAAATAAAGCCCAAATTTAGTTGAGGTGTACCTTTCTATGCATTGGTTTTCAGTAGAGTCAGTCTTTCCAGCTAAAAGCTGGGGTATCAGCTGCTGGCGTAGGTCCCTTTGCTATTGGAGCATGTAGCTAGTGGGCAATGGCTCTGGTGTTGGCAGGCATGGCGGGCTGCTCTGAAGGTTATCACTCTAGGGACCTGTACACTGTTTGCACCACTGTCTATGAGGAGTAGCTTTGCCAGAGCAGGAACAGATGTCTCTTCCCTTCCTGGGAGTGCTGCATGGTTTAATACCATTGCCAACCAAGAGAAGCCTGGTTATGGCAGAGACAAGTGTCTCAAGATCTCTGGAGAGTTTTTGGAACAGAGCAAGCTTGACCAGACTGAACACCCTCAGTACAGCCTTGAAGACTCTTGGTATTTAAAGTTTAAATGTTCATTACATCTTAGCTGCTCTTCAGTATGTTACTGTCAGTAAGTCTCCAGCAGTGCCTGTCAACAGTTGAACTACTGAGCACTTAACCAACCACAACAGGTGTCTATGACAACATCCTGACACAGCTTCCTCAGTGCAAACAAATTCACCCTTAGATCAAAACCACTTTACTTAAGTCATAAACAATTGAATTTGAAATCATAACAAACCAATACACAACAGATTTGGAAAAAAAGTAATGGTCAGGAATTAGATCCTACTTAGATTAAAAAACTGTGGTTGTTGAATCTGGAAAACAAATGGCTGTGCTTTGAGGGAGCAGAATGAATATGGCTGATTAATCATTTTTTAGTTTATGAAAGATTTTTTAAGGGAATACTCTTTTGAAAAGAAAATTGCCAATGGGATGGTAAAATGTGGATGAGATGACCAGGCAGGATTGGGCTCTTCATGCTGAAATATTTCCTTGTAGGAAAAGATGCTGATTGGTTCTGTGTAGCTTTGATATTTATTTACTGAGAACAAGATGCTATTTCAGGTAATTTTTCAAAGCCAAGTGAATTGTCGTTCTTGAATTCTATATACCTCAACATAACTTTTTTGACTCTGCCCAGCTTCTAAATCTTAGCTTATTGTTGTTCTATTTGTGTATTTTTTAAGTTTATTTATTTATTTATTTATTTATTTATTTTGAGAAAGAGTGAGCGAACGAGCACAAGTCAGGGGGAGGGGGGAGAGAGAGAGAATCCCAAGCAGGCTCTGTCTGCATTGTCATTGCAAAGCCTGACTTTGGGCTGTATATCACAAATTGTGAGATCATGACCTGAGCCAAAATCAAGAGTCAATAGTTAACTGACTGAGCCACCCAGGCGCCCCTATACTTGTCTCTTAACATCCTAACGTGAGAAATAAAGATTTAGCTGTCTACAACTCCTTCCCTATCCAAATTTCAGTTCCCCTGTTGTGTCTCAAAACAGTTATATCACCATTTTTATATTGAATCAATATTCACTATTTCCATGGTGAATATGTAATTATTATTTTCAGCTGAGCCACGTATAATACAGTGATTTTGTTTCTTTAGATTTCTCATAATGATTGCCTTGCCCTTTTTTTTTTTTTTTTTTGGTCTTCAATTTTTTCTTTGGACTTAATCAGCATCTTGCTTACCTCATCAAACCCTAAAATCATGTTAACTTTTCTGGGGCTAATGGGCATGAAAACAAAATAGAATATCACCATTTGTCAGCCTCTTGCCTGCCTCAGCAAGTCCTAAAACCAACTTAACCAGTCTGGGGCCAATAAATATGGAAGTAAAATAGAATAATCACTCTTCACTTTCTTTTAACCTCCTTACCCAGTGTTGATGGCACTTCAGTGCTGTTTTTGTTAATACCTTAGTCTTCCCTGCCCTTGTGCTTGCCTGTGTTACAGGCATGCAGCCTATCTGCTTTGCTGGTTTATGATGAGTAACATCTGGGCTTGTGGGATTGCTGCTTTCTAAATCTTTAAAAAAATACTCTGCCAAGGAGTGATGAGCTGTTTTTAGATTTAGAGAAAATTTGGTCAACCTTTAAGGCAAAAGCTTTGAGTTTTACCTCAAACTGAATTTAGAAAGAATTGAAAGTTAGGGAGCCAGAAGCAGTAATATTTACTTCATTTTCCTATTTCCACCCCTCCTTCTAAGAGAAGAGGATGAAGAAAGATTCAGTGGCCAGGACTTGCTAGTGAGAGACGGGAGTCTTCCCAGTTGTAAGATATATTTTTGGACAGCTCTGGTCTCCCAGCAAATGAGTCAGTTAACAGAAAGGTATTTCTTGCACATCTATGGTAACTTTTCTATGAAGCTACCATTTTTAGGAAGGCTTAGTTGTTATCTTTATCCTCTCATTTGGTTGAAATTAACACATATAATCTGATGGTGGCTCTACCATTTCCATCTGTTTCTGGAGTTTGCTAACTGGTCTTGGTGAATTTTATTTATTTGTTGCAGAATAATTTTACCAGTACCATCTTAACTCTCAGCTTATACTTAATGTTTAAGAATGATATATTGAAGAGCTATATTATTAGTGTTTTCAGATTGTCAGTTATGTCCAGCATTTTAAAAAAATGGAAGAATCCCTTTTGGGTTGATGAAAACGTTCAAAAATTGGATTGTGGTGTTGGTTTTACAAATCAATTTACTAAAAATGATTGAATTGTTACAGTTAAGAACATACTGGTAATTCACTGATTTTTGAATTTGAGAAAATTCTTGGATTCTTTTATTAAAAAAATTTTTAAGTTTATTTATTTTTGAGTGAGAGAGAGAGAGAGACAGAGCATGAGCAGAGGAGGGGCAGAGAGAGAGGGAGACACAGAATCCCAAGCAGGCTCCAGGCTCTGAGCTGTCAGTATAGTGCCCAACACGGGGCTCAAACCCACGAGTTGTGAGATCATGATCTGAGCTAAGTCAGACACTTAACTGACTGACCACCCAGGTGCCCCTCATCTCGGATATTTTCAAAATCCTCTTAAAAAGTGATGTAAAAAAAGATGGGCGACTGGGTGGCTCAGTCGGTTGGGCATCTGACTTCGGCTCAGGTCGTGATCTCACAGTCCATGAGTTCGAGCCCCACGTCAGGCTCTGGGCTGAAAGCTCAGAGCCTGGAGCCTGCTTCGGATTCTGTGTCTCCCTCTCTCTCTACCCCTCGCCTACTCATGCTCTCTCTCTGTTTCAAAAATAAATAAAAACATTAAAAAAAAAGATGGAACAATTTGGACAATGTTTAATGAAAACTGAAGATTGATATGATAGTTGTGATTTATTATTCTTCAGTTGATACCATCATTCTTTCATTCATTATTTTAGTTTTTTTGTTTTTTAGCATTGTAGGGAAAAATTGAGATAATTCCTAGAATGATAAAACAATAACATGTTTCTTTTTTTTTTTTACATGTTTCTATCTATAGTAAAAATAAGGGCAGTAAGATTCCATAATATTAATAGTGAACATACATGGTAATATCATTATGGCGATTTAGATTTAATTTTATTCTATTTTAAGCAGTTTTACTGAGGTATAGTTGACATACAGTAAACAGCATATATTTAAAATACACAGTTTGCGAACTTCAACATCTGTGTAAAATCAATGTGTCATCCTCAAAAGATTGCAGTTGTCACTGTGTAATTTCTCCTTCATGCCTCTTAGCCAACCACCAAGAAAGTAGTCATATACTTTATTGAGCCATATGAGTTCTTTATATATTTTGGATGTTTACCCCTTATTAGATATGTGATTTACAAATATCTTCTTGTATTCAGTAGGTGGCCTTTTCATTTTGTTGATGATTTCCTTTGCCATGGAGATGCTATTGACTGATTGATTGGGCATGTGCATGTGCTGGGGTGGGGTGGGAGGAGCAGAGGGAGAAAGAATCTTAAGCAGGTTCCAGGCCCAGTCCAAATCCTATTGTGGGGCTCCATCTCACAACGGTGAGATCATGACCTAAGCCAAAATCAAGAGTCAGACACTTAACTGACTGAGGCACCAGGCACCCTTGGAGAAGCTTTTTAGTTTGACATAGTCCCATTTGTTATTATTGCTTTTGTTGCTGTTACTTCAGGAGTCAGATCCACAAAGATACTGCTAAGACTAGTGTCAGGGAGCTTACCACCTGTGTTTTCTTCTAGGAGTTTTATGGTTTCTGGTCTTACATTCAAGTCTTTAATTCATTTTGAGTTAATTTTGGTTATAAATTAGTGGTTCAGTTTCATTCTTTTGAATTTGGCTGTCAATTTTGCCCATTTCTTTATTGGATTTTTTTTCCTTCTTTAAAAAATTTTTTTAAAAAATTTTATTTATTATTGAGAGAGAGAGAGAGAGAGAGAGAGAGAGAGAGAACATGAGTGGGGGAGGGGCAGAGAGAGAGGGAGACACAGAATCCAAAGAATGCTTCAGGCTCTAGGCTGTCAGCACAGAGCCCAACGTGGGGCTCGAACCCACAAATTGTGAGATCATGACCTGAGCCGAAGTCAGACACTCAACCAGCTGAGCCACCCACGTGCCCCTGGATTTGTTTTCTTACTGAGTTTTGAGAGCTTTGTATATATGCTGTATTCAAATGTTTCTATATTCTGTTTATCAGATGTATAGTTTGCAAATTTATTCTCCTGGTCTGTAGCTTATTCTTTTTAATCTCTTAAGTGTTTTTAAAACAAAAATTTTAGTTTTGATGAAGTCTAGTTCATTAATTTTTTTTCTTTTACGGATCATGCTTTTGGTGTTATATCTAAGAAATGTTTCCTTAATCCAAAGTCAAAATAATTTTCCTGCCTTTTCTTCTATAAGTTTTATATTTCTGTAGTTAACATCATTTAGCTATGATGTAGCTATAAAAGTTTAGCTATAAAAATTATCGTTAATTTTTATATATGGTAAGTATGATTTGAAGTGGGTTTTTTTTTGCATTTGAATATTGAATTATTTCCACACTATTTGTTGAATAGACTATTATTTTCCCCACTGAGTTTCCTTTTTACCTTTGTCAAAAATCATTTGCCCGTATCTGTGTAGATCTATTTCTCAGCTCCATTCTCTTCCAGTGATTTGTTGATCCTGATACCAAAACTATATTGCCTTGATTGCTTTCTGAGAAATCTGCACATCAGGACTTCAGTTTATTATTGTTTTTACAAAGTTGTTTTGATTGTTAGGTTCTTTGCATTTCTATGTAAATTTTAGGGTCAGTTTGTCCATTTCTATAACAGAGACTGTTGGGATATTTTTTTTTTTTTTATTTTTTTTTTTAAATATTTTTTTTTCAACGTTTTTTATTTATTTTTGGGACAGAGAGAGACAGAGCATGAACGGGGGAGGGGCAGAGAGAGAGAGGGAGACACAGAATCGGAAACAGGCTCCAGGCTCCAGGCTCCGAGCCATCAGCCCAGAGCCTGACGCGGGGCTCGAACTCACAGACCGCGAGATCGTGACCTGGCTGAAGTCGGACGCTTAACCGACTGCGCCACCCAGGCGCCCCGGGATATTTTTTTTAAATAAACTGTTATTTTAGGGTTGCCTGGGTGGCTCATTCGGTTAAGTGTCCAACTCTTTGTTTCAGCTCAGGTTCAGTTCATCTCATGGTTTGTGAGTTTGAGCCCCACATCAGACTCTCTACTGACAATATGGAGCCTGCTTGGGATTTTCCCATTCCCTCCCTCTGCCTTTTCTGGGATCCCTCTCTCTCTCCAAATAAATAAATAAACTTAAAAAAATAAACTTTTATATTAGAACAGCTTTGGATTTACAGGAAAACTTCAAAGGTCATATAGACAATTTGTATATACCTCACATGATTTCTCCTAATAACACCTAACATTAGTATGATATAATTGCTGTAAATAGTGAAATAATATTGATGCATTTTTATTAATGTCTATACTTCATTCTTAATTATTCTTCATTAGTTTTTATCTACTGTGTTTCTGTGTTCCAGAATCTCATCTAGGGTATGACATTACATTTAGTAGTCATGTCTCCTTAGGGTCCTCTTAGCTGTGGCAGTTTTCTCAGACTTTCCATGTTTCTGATGACCTTGATAGTTTTGAGTAGTGGTCAGGCATTTTGTCGCATGTCCTTCTATTGTAATATGTTTAATGTTTTTCACATGATTAGAGTAGGGTTATTTTTTAAGGCAGAGATAAAATGCCATTTTCGTTACTTCATATCAAGGGTATTGTGCTATCAATATGTCTTATTACTGTTGGGGTTAACCACGATCATAAGGCTGAGGTAGTGTTTTCAGGTTTCTCTGTAAAATTACTCTTATTCCCTCTTTCTCCATTTCTCTATTTGGAAGAAAGTCACTATGCACTGACCATACCTAAAGAGTGGGGAGTTGTGCTTAACTTTCTGGAGAGTATTGTATCTACATAAGTTATTTGGAATTCTTCCGCATGGGACATTTAACTCTTCTTCCCCATCTATTTATTCAATCTTTTGTTTTTTCTATCACTAAGGACTCATGAATGTTTGTTTACACTTTGGATTATAAGCCAGTGTTGGCCACTTGACGTGTCTTAGTTGGCTTTGGTGTCCATTAGCCATTCCCGCATCATTGTGCCTTTTTTTTTTTTTTTTTTAAGTACTTAATTGCTTTCTGGCACTACAAGATGCCTCAGGCTCATCATGTATATTTTCTGATCCAGTTCTAGAATCAAACCTTTCTTTAAGAAGCCCCGGTTTCTTTTATTAGAGAGATGTATTAGAAACTAATATTTGTGCTGTAAGTATGCTTGTACTACTGGGGTATAATTGCTTCTAAGTTCTACCAGAAGTTTGGTCACGATTGTTTTAAATCAGTAGACCAATTTGGAGTGAATTGGCTCTATTTTAATAATAGAATCTTCTGATTCAGGCACAAGGCATATTTTCCCATTTATTTAGGTCGTCTTTAATTTTCTCTCACCAGTTTTAGTGTGCATGCCTTGCTTGTATCAGATTCTATTTTATAGATTTGTATCTATTTTATATATATTTTAAAAGTTTTTGTGTAAATTCCAGTTAGTTAGCATACAGTGTAAGACTAGTTTCACGTGCACAATGTAGTGATTCAACACTTTCCTATAGTACCTGGTGCTCCTTACAAGTGTACTCCTTAATCCCCATCGCCTATTTAACCCATCCATCAACTGATGAATGGATAAAAAAGGTGTGGTATATATATTTTAATGTTATTATAAATGGTATTTAAAAGTTTTTTTCAATTTATAATTGCTTTCTTCTGGAATGAAGAGATATAATTAAATTTTATATGTTGATCTAATAGCTTGCAACCTTACATTTAGTGATAATAGTTTTTTATGGAGTCCATTGGATTTTTTTGTGTGTAAACAATCATGTCATCTTCAAATTCTCTTATTAGGAACATAAAAATTTAGGATTGTCATAGACTCTTCATTTATTGGCCTCTTTATCATTATGAAATGATTCTCTTTATTTTTGGTAATATTCTTTGCTATGAAATCTAGTTTGATATTAAAATAGCCATTCCAGCTTCCTTTTGACTAATGTTAACATGGTATGTTATTTATATTAACATGTAATGGGTTTTAATTGTTATTTAAAATGAATCAATAAATATTTTCTAATTTTTTAGTTTTAATTTTTAATGTAGAAAATATAGATACATATAAGCTAAACAAAAGCTCTTTAGGAGTCCTCAGTAATTTTTAAGAGTGTAAGGAGGTCCTAAGATGAAAAAGTTTGAGAATTGCTGATCTGTTTTCTACATATATTTTTCATTAGATATGTAGCTTTTATAGTAATCTTTTATTTACTCATTCGTTTATTCATCAGATGTTCATTAAGCCCAATTTATTTTTAGGAAATAAAAGTATATAAGACCGGTTTTGGTCAGCAAAGAACTCGATATAGAATTGAGGGATATAATGGTATATAAATAAGTAGGACACAATATATTATATGAGATATATGCTCCCATAGTGTCACAGTGGCTGGCACAAGGTTAAGTAGCATAGATTTAGTGTGAAATATACCTGGCTTCAAATCCAAGCTTTGTTCCTTAGTCATGAGAACTTAACCTCGCTGAACCTTACTTTTCTTAATTGTAAAATGGAGTTGATAATAGAAGCTATCTCTCAGGATTGATTATGTAGCTTAATTTATAGTACTTAAGACATAGTACTTTTAGTACTTAGAAAACATTCAATAAATGTTAACTGTTATTTTTTAATAGGAATGGTTTTATGGAGCAAGGGAGAGGTAGAGGTTTCATCTGGCTTTAGAGAGAAGGGAAGGTTCATGGAGGTGGACTCTTGTTGAACTGAGTCTAATTTTGATTGGCCAAGATTGTGGGCTAGTTAACATAAACAAAAGGAATGCCCTGCACTGGCTGGGATTACATACTGTCTCCATTTGATGAAAATCATTGTGATTAATGAATATCACCAGGATGATGAATTACTGTTCACAGGAATAATGTCATCTGTTCCTCTGTTAATTTATTAAACATAGATGTAGTAATACCAAACTATTTTTATTTTTTAATTATTATTATTATTATTTTAAATGTTTATTTTTGAGAGAGAGAGAGAAAGAAAGAGAAAGCATGTGTGAGCAGGGGAGGGGCAGAGAGAGGAAGACACAGAATCCCAAGCAGGCTCCAGGCTCCAAGCTGTCAGAACAGAGCCCAATGCAGGGCTCAAACTCACGGACGGTGAAATCATGAGCTGAGCTGAAGTCAGAGGCCAACCGCCTGAGCCACCAGGTGCCCCTAATTTTTATTATTATTTTTTTAATTTTAGAGAAAGTGCAAGTGAGGGAGAGGGGCAGAGTATGTGTGTGTGTGTGTGGGGGGGGGGAAGTTGGGAGGGAGGGAGGGAGAGGGGCAGAGAGGGTGGTGGGAGAGAAGCTTAAGCAGGCTCCATGCTCAGCGTGGAGCCTGACATCCAGCTTGATTCCACAACCCTAGGATTATGACCTGAGCTGAAGTAAGAGTTGGATGCTCAACTGACTGAGCCACCCAGGCGCCCCAATACCACTCTATTTAAGGTTTATTGTCACATAAATCTTTTAGTGTAGAGATTAAGAGAACATACTCTGGAGATACACTGCCCGGGTTTATTAAATACTGGGTTTTTCATTAATTAGTTCCCTGGGCAGTTTACCAGTCTCTCTGTGCTTTATCTCTTCATTTTCAAAATGAGGATAATATTAGTGCTTATGTCATGGAATTGGGAAGATTAAATGAGTTAATAAATGATAAATTCTTAGAATAATATTTGATATATATAAGTACTATATAAATGTTAGCTATTTGAGTGATAAATGCTACCATTGGAGTTAACATTCATTACTGGGAATATTGCTAATATGTAGTGAGCTCTATAAATACTGAACTTAAACTCATTTTTAAAAAATGGGTTTTTGAGAGAGAGAGAGAGAGAGAGTGCTCAAGTATGAATGGGGAAGGAGCAGAGAGAGGGTGGGACAGACGATTCAAAGTGGACTCTGTGCTGACAGCCGTGAGTCCATTGTGGGGCTCTGACTTACAAACCATGAGATCCTCACCTGAGCTGAAATCGGACATTCAACTGAGGGAGCCACCCAGGCACTTCCTTAAACTCATTTTTAAAGTTTAAGTTCAGTTAAATTTGTTGATGGATTTGGTTTTTCTTTCCCATTATGATTGTCAAGTTGCATTTTCAGGCCAAAGATACTTCGATAAAAAAAAAAAAAACAATGTCAAATTATGTAGCTTGGGTCATTTACTTGTTCTGCATGATCTGTATCAATTTAATTCTTTTTTAAAATTAAGTTTTATTTTTAATCTAAATACTGTTTCATTTCTACAGTCTCTATTGTTTATTAAGTGTAATGATTTTCAAAGACCTATTAAGGATAATCATACCCTTTTTTAATCCAAGTTTGTAGGCAAATATTAATATATATAATTTACACATACCATACCAATGAGAATTATTTTCTAGTCAGTGTTGTATAACAGAAATAGTCATCAACGAATGCTTGTTAAAGACTTAAACAGATAAGGAAGAAGTGAGATGACTATGCTAGTAGATCTTTGTCATTTATTTTTTGCTTGTAGTTCTAAAAAAAACTTAATGAAAAATGTTAAGTGTTTTTAGAGGCAGCTTTGAGTTTTGTAAATAGTGATTTTAGTAATAAAATGTAGAGCAGAATTAATTATTTATATTCACATTGGGGATAATATGTCTGTGCTTATATGAAATGAGGTTCTTTGAAATCATCAGCAAGAAGAGTCTCTCTTTTAATTATATGTTGGCTAGCCTGTTAATTGAAGGTACTGTGAAATGTGCAATCACTTACTAATTCTTCATGTTTTTGGTGGGGACTCAGGACAACAGGTTAGGATTCAGGTAATTATTTTGAGAGGTGTACCTTGGAAGATTCATATTCTCTTAAAAACCACTTTCAAGTATAGATAACTTAATTTTCTTTAGATGTGTAGAATTGTGTTTCTGTAAAATAAAAGGAGAAATAATCTGGAGATTGAGTTGTTAGGAAATTATTAGACATGTGTAGCTTGGTGACTCTTTTAACCTTTCAAATGTAAAACATGTTGGTTCTTGTGCTAAAGAACCTTCTAATTTATAGTTAACATATTCTATGATTGTAACCTAGGTCTGTTTTCTTTTTCTGTCTTTTTATTAACTAAGATATAATTCATGCTTTTAATTTCCCTAAATCCTTCTGCTATGAATTTTCTAACTAAATTAGTTATCAAGCGTAAAGAACATTAGATTTTATGTAAGCTTTAAAAATTGTCATTCACTCCTATTTTCAGAAAGAACAGAAATTATAAAATTTAAATTTGAAAGAAAATACATATAATATGTGAAAACAAATAAGCTTTTTGTTTTCTAAGAATCTCCTCCTATCATCTTGGAGTCACATGTAACTTTCTTAAGAGCTTCTATTAAAATAAATTGAAGTTCATGAAGTTATCCCCATTATAAAGGTAATGTATGTTCTTTATAGAAAAAACTTAACAAAAGTAAACAGAATGTTTTTTTACCACTGTTTACCAATTTTCTATTATCGAGTTACTGTTTTTTTCATTATGCAAATAATAATAGGTCATAAGAGGTCTCTGTTTTTGGGAAATAATTACTCAAACCCTTTGTGCTTTTTTCTTAGCATTTTATCACCTAAATGTTGATTCTTTTCATCCTGATTTGGAAGAAGCCCATGTTACCACTCCTCAAACAAATATCCAACAAGTGAAAACCAGAGAGTTGGTTCTGCTGGTGTAGACCCAATATATTTAAGCTTTGCTTCTATTAATATTCAATTGTTCTAACACAATAAGAATGACCAAAGTAGTCATTATTCTGATTTGAAGGTAATGTTGCCATGTTCTTTTTGTTTCTCTGTATAACTGGTTTTAAATCTAAAAGCATAAATCCTAAAGAGTGGGAGTGGAAAAACAGGGATGGTTTTCATTTGCTACAATTTCCTGTGAGACATGGCTCTAAACAAGGCCCATATTTACACAAGACAATATAGTTTTACATACAGTGGTGTATTCAGCACATTTTGAAATTCCTTAACCAGTCACCTGTATTTAATACTTTCTTGGTAAATGTGTTTAATAATGCTAGGTGAAATTTGAAATAATTTTTAAATAAATTTACAGTAGAAACACCAGTTAAATCAACCTTTTGGTAGTAAATGTCGGAAAAAAATTAATTATTTTTGCTGCCACTGCAAAATCAATTGTGTAACTGTTCTTTTTAAACTGACTTTTACATTACTAAATTCTAAACACTACACTCCTGTAACTTGTCAGAAGCAGGTTTGGGTTAATAGATATTTTCAATGATGTAATGGGAACTTTTGGCAGTAAGTCAGAATATAATGGACTGTGATTAATGTTTTAATAAGTACTTTTCTATTGCTCATGATGTAAAGGAGAAATAGTTTCCTGCTTGGATTGATAGGAGAATAGCAGGTGTGCATATAGTGTTTTTAAAAAAAGAGAATATTTTTCTTAGAATAGCATTAGTGTTTTTTTATGGTTAAACTTCATTATCATAGGAGATGCATATGTTACCACAGAAACCTGCAATTGATTTAGAAAAATACAATTAGGAGATGATTACCGATTGCCTAAATTAAATCTTTTAATTTGTAGCCTTTGTTTTCTTATGTAGCTATAACTTCAAGTCTGTGTAGTTTGATACTATTTCTTATTATAAGTTAAAGGAAATCAGGAATTTGCTTAAATCATAGGACATGTGAGTTCTATGCCTCTTTGTTTCTAAAACATTCAGATTGTTCAGAAATGAGAAAAGATTTTTTTTTTAAGTTTGAAAGTTTTTCTCTTAAGACCAGGAAGTACAGATTGATAGTCAAATGGAATAGTGATCATGTGAGACTTCTCCATTGCAAAGGGCATAAGTTCAGCCTATAAACTCAATGAAGTTCAGAAGTTTGGGAAGTTAAACCCAGGAGATTTTATGTCAGACTTGGAATCTGAGTAAGTGAAGACAAACTAGAAGAAATACTGGTGTGCCAGACTTGAGGGGTTGGCTTTCAGTTTTTTGGTTCTTTCATTTTTCTCAGTTTAATTTTAGCAACTTACATGCAGTTAAGTATGTGTTTTGTTATAGGTAGAGTCCTCAGGCTCAATAGATATGTTCCATTGGGATAGTATTGTACCACTGCAGATACCCTCTGCCCTATGTTTGTCTTTGAAATACATGTAAAATTGCATATTCCAAATGTGTACTTTTCTGAGAGAAAGTTCCTAATTGTCATCATAGTCTCAAAGGGATCCTGATCCCAATAAGGGATCTTGAGTGGTGGGTGGTTCTCAAACTTTGGCATGCATCAGAATCGCTGGAAGGGTTTACTGAAACACAGATTGCTGGGTTCTACCTCCAGGGTTTCTGATTCAGTAGGACTGGAGTGGGGCCCAGAATTTTCATATCTAACAAGTTTCCAACTGATGCTGATGCTGTTGATTGGAGAACCACTGGTTTAACTTTGGTAAATAGCTTTCTAGGCCCTTTCCTATATTCATGTATAGTGTATATTTTACAAAAACACATATCCTAGGGCACCAGGGTGACTCAGTCGATTAAGCATCCCACTCGGTTTCAGCTCAGGTCATGATCTCATGGGTCATGAGTTCGGGCCCCACATTGAGCTCTGTGCTGACAGTACAGAGCCTGCTTGAGATTCTTTCTCTCCCTTCTCTCTTTGCCCCTACCCCATTCGTGCTCTCTCTCAAAATAAATAAACTTAAATTTATTTAAATAAAAAAATATTTAAAAAATAAAAACAACACTCCCCCACACATATGCTATATTATTTTGTTACCTCTTTTAACTTACTATGTTTTTTACTATCTTTCCATAGTTATCCATAGCATCATTTAAAGTATTCCATATCTTGGGGTACCTGGGTGGCACAGCCAGTTAAGTGTCTGACTTCAGCTCAGGTCATGAACTCGTGGTTCATGAGTTTGAGCCCCTTGTTGGGCTCTGTGCTGGCAGCTCAGAGCCTGGAGCCTGCTTTGGATTCTGTGTTTCCCTCTTTCTCTGTTCTTCCCTTGCTTGCACTCTGTCTCTCATTCTCTCTCTCTCTCTCTCTCTCTCTCTCTCTCTCTCTCTCAAAAATAAGATTAAAAAAATAAAATTATTCCATATTATAATTTATTTAGCAATTCTATATTATTTATATCATTTTTGATTGTTTTCATAATAAATAGATCTTTGCTAAATTTTTGTGTTAACTTTCCTATTATTTCATTAGTAAAATCTTTAGATTGAAGGATAGACGTGTTCCTAAGGTCCATTTGAGGCTAAATGATTTTTCACATCTGGCATGTGAACATTTAATAAATAAAATGACCACCACTTTAAAAGAGACAGAAGAAATATTAAAACAAAAAAGTTTGTTTCAGAAAACAAGTATTTTACCTTTCATTGGCTCAGTAGTTTGCATCTTTTTAATGATGAAAACTAGTTTGACCAGTAGATTTTTCTAAGTTAAAATCATTTATGTCAGTATTTCTAACCATAATGAAATTTCCAAGAGTAATAGTTGTTTTTTTTTTAATTTGAGAAGATAATACCATTTTACTTTATTGGTATATTACATATATACACAATTTATATTGTATAACAATTTGCACAAAAAATTATATTACTAAGCTTCTGCCAGTATTAAAGAGCTGTTCAAATTCAGTGCCTGTTCTTTTTTTTTTTAAATTATATTCCATGCCTTGAAAACAGCAAAACTGTGGTATACATTATGGTGCGAAAGTACTTTTTTCTATTTAGTGTTATAGTAAGAAAAATTAAATTAAGATTGTTTTTGAGTGTGAGAATAAAACAAAGTACAGCAGCAACACATCTCCCTCCCCTCAGTCCATCATCTTTCCGTGATTTCAATTACCCGAGGTGAACCACAGTCTGCATGCAGATGATCTTCCTTCTGACTTACCATCAGAGGGTCAGTAGTAAGTAACCTAACGCTGTGGCACAATGCCCGTCACTACCTCACTTCATCTTATCACGTAGACATTTTATCTCACATAATCACAAGAAGAAGGGTGAATGGTACAATAAGATACTTTGAGAAAGAGACCCACAGTGACATAACTTTTACTACACAACTTTTATTAGTTGTTTATCTCTTAATGTGCCTAATTTATAAATTAAACTTTATCATATGTGTGTGTATATGTAGGAAAAACATAGTATATATAGGGTTGGGTATTATCTGTGGTTCCAGGCATCTGCTGGCTGACTGTATCCCCCCGTGGATAAGCAGGGGGGGTGGGGTGGGGGTGGGGACTACTGTATTCATTCATCTACTTTTAAAATGAGGAAATAAGAATGCATATTAAATCTCTCTGCTATATTGTAAGGCCATCCTGACAGACACCATCCCCACCCTGACTTTCAAAACAAAATACTAAATGCATACAGAGAAAAATAATCTGCGAGAGGTTCAACGCATGTGATTACTAAAAGGTTTCTAACACTGTGGATCTTGGGTAAAGCAAGCCAGGGAATGGGGAACCGAAAGAGTTGACAATGGGGACACAAGTTGAAGCAGACCATAGATCAAATAGTCTGTCCTGTTACATCACTTGTTTCTAGAACACCTGTCTGTAACACAAATTAATCATATGTGAATGGTAAATAGGGGAATTATATTTATAAAATGTAAAAGTCATTTTGGTTCACCCATGATTTTTCCCCAGTAGGTAAATGTGTTATATTACCTAGTAGTAGCAGCTGAACTCAGATATACAGATACATTCCCACAGATGAATGCATGCAGAAGAATGCCACAGAAGAATGAATAAAGTACTACTCTCACCATGTTCTTCCTTTTGGCTTAGTTTTGCCATGCATTCTCTCTTGGAAGTGCTATTTTTGGAGTTCTCCACAATTTTTGTGCATTTGCCCTTGTTTTCATGATTTGACAACCTTACCACTTTCTTACAACTCTTTCCCATCAAATTACATTTATTTCTTCCTTTTTCCTAAAACATATATATACTGCATTAACCATTTATTTGGAACTTAACCAGCCTTTTAAGATAAACTATGCTAATACTTTTGGGAGGCTTACTATGTTTTTGTTAGTGCTTTTGATTATGAATTTTGCATAGGTTTTGTGTGGACTGCCTCAATCCTGTTTTACGTCTAATTTTAGGTATGCATTTTGGTAGAAATGTGAGGTCTTTCGAGAGCACTTATCACAGAAACTCCAGCACAGAGATATAGGCGTTTGGTTCATTGAGTCAGAGTAGGCTTAGTCAGAAGTAATTCAGCACTTGGAAGTGCTCAGTGTAAGAGGAGATCTTTTGATGGGGATGCAGTCTTAATTATGGACTTGAAGCGCAGTGCTGTTGATTTGGCCCTCTTCTCCATTTAGAATCCCCTGGCATTTAAAAGGTCTTCCCCAGTTATGACATAAACTCATCACCCCTGTTCTATCTACAGAGAGTTGCCAATTTACATATTCAAAAACAGAACCTTACCTTCTGACCTGATGTGGGACTTTCTGAGATACAATCTTTATCAGAGGGTGTTCTTTGCTTGTCTCTGGAAAAGGCACTTACTTAGGCCTAGACATAAAACCCTAGACATAAAGCCCTAGACATGTACTCTCTATGATGTTCACTCATTTGGTAAATTTTAGTGTACTGCCACTAAAGACTTAAAGCCATTAAAGAAAACCCACACCACTTTGTTGAGGTATAATTTACATACTGTAGAATTCACCCATTTTAAGTATATGATTCAGTGAATTTTGGTAAGTTTACCAAGTTATGCAGCCATCACTACAATCAAGTCCTGATTCATGTATGTATGACCAGTGTGGTCTCATAGGGCCCCATACTCAGAAAGGGGCACTTGGAGTGTAATGCTCTGTGGTCATCATCATGAAATTCTTAATAATCTTATCTTTGAATTTGCGTTTTGTAAGTAAAGTCTGATGGAACAATAGAGCATACCTTAGTGGGCTTGGAGCCACATGAACTTGCCTCTGCAACATGTACTTGGCCATCTACTTACTCCCTGCCCCTGTTCAGTTCCTGCTGCTACTGCCACCCCCAGCGGGGCTGTGGACACAGGAAAGTTCAGGACTCGATGTGCCCTGCATGCCTGGGAGGGTCTGCACTCATTCAGTGAGTATCCTCATGCCTGAAGGATGTTAAATAGCAAATAAAAAGTGTTATGACAGGTCTAGAGAGATCACAGAAGAAAGGGGAAATTTTTTCTTTTGAGCATTTTTTGTTTTTTTCACTGAGCCCGACCACAATCCTGTGTTAGAACTTTGCTATCACCCCAAAAAGATTCAGTATGCCAGTATACAGTTAATCCCCATTTCCCATCCCCAGACATTTTTTCCCCTTTTTGTCTCTATAGATTTGCCTAGTGAGACATTTCATGTAAATGTAATCATACAATATGTGGTCTTTTGTGTCCGACTTCTTTCATGTTTTTGAGTCCATATTGTAGCATATATCAGTATTTCATTTCTCTTTGTTGCTGAATACTCCATTATATGGATATACTGTATTTTATCTAACTGTTATGTGTCTTATCCATTCATCAGTTGATGGACTTTCGTTGTTTCTGCATTTTGGGCATTATGAATAATGCTGATACAAACATTCATATGTAAGTCCTTGTATGGACATATGTTTTCATTTTCCTTGTTTATGTACCTAGGAGTAGGTATAGGAACTGTTGTCCAAAATGGCTATTCTATTTAACATTTCCAGTAGCATGAGGGTTCCTATTTTTCCAAATCCTCAGCAACGTGTGTGTGTGTGTGTGTGTGTGTGTGTGTGTGTGTGTGTGTGTGTCTGTAGGGTAAAGGTAGGGGTCAGGAAGAGGTGGATGGGCTTCTATTTAGATTTCAAAAAGATGTAAAATGTTCCAATCCCCAATCCACTTGTTAGTGGGTAACAAGTATCCCAATGCATATTTAATCTGCATTTTCCTGTTGACTAATGATGTTGAAAATCTTTTTTAATGTTTGTTTGTTTGTTTGTTTGTTTATTTTGAGAGAGAGCACAAGCAGGGAAGGGGCTGATAGAGACAGGAAGACAGAGAATCCTAAGCAGGCTCCATGCTGCCAATACAGAGCCTGATGCGGGGGTTGAACCCACGAACCGTGAGATCCTGACCTGAGCCAAAATGGAGAGTCAGATGCTTAACCTACTGAGCCACCCATGTGTCCCTGAACATCTTTTTATGTCCTTAATAACAATTTAGAGATTCTTTTTTGTTGAGATGTCCATTCATATCTTTTCCCTATTATAAACTTTGGCCATTTGTCTTACTAAGTTATAAGAGTTATTTATATATTCTGATACCAGTTCTTTGTTAGAATCATAATTTGTCAATTATTTTCTCCCAGAGTGTGGTTTGTTTTTTCATGTGTTAATGATGTCTTTTGAAACATAAATGTAGTAGGGGTGCCTGGGTAGCTCAGGTGGTTGAGCATCTGACTCCTTTGGCTCAGATCATGATCCCAGGTTGTGGGATGGAGCCCCACGTCAGGCTCTCTGCTAAGCTTGGAGTCTTCTTATGATTCTCTCTCTCTGTGCACCTTTCTCCTACTTGTATGTGCTCACTTGTTCTCTCTTAAAAAAAAAAAAAGGAATATAAATATAGTTGAATTTTTATCAAGTCCAGCTTACCAGTTTTTTTTATTTCATGGATCATGCTTTTGGTGTCATATCTAAGACAACTTTGCCCACCTGAAAGCCATGAAGATTTCCTCCAAGGTTTTCCTCTAAAAGCTTTTATAGTTTTAGTCTTTACATTTAGGTCTCTGATCTATGTCAAATTAATGTTTTTGTAATGGTGTGAGAAACAGGTCCAAGATCATTTGTTTGCACAGACACCCAATTGTCCCAATACCATTTATTGAAAAAATTATCCTTTCCCTATTGGATTCCCTTTAAAGCCATGTGTTTTCCATACCATCTTCAGTAATTTTTACCGTAAGCAAACGTATATGATTGTTGAGTCCTGAAATTTTTCTTGACCTAAGGACTATTGTCTTTTCTTGTCTTTGAATTCCATTTTTGTCTTCGAACTTATTTGGAGTAGTAATAGTGAGTCTTAGAGGTGTATATTAAGTTTGAGGAATGTTGAATTTTTTTAAAAAAATTGTTAATGTTTATTTATTTTTGAGAGAAGGAGAGACAGAATGTGAGTGGGGGGAGAGGCAGAGAGAGACGGAGACACAGAATCTGAAGCAAGCTCCAGGCTCTGAGCTGTCAGCACAGAGCCAGACGCAGAGCTCGAACTCACAAACCATGAAATCATGACCTGAGCTGAAAGTCGGACACTTAACCAAGTCAGCCACCCAGGTGCCTTGAGGAATGTTTAATTTTAAATGTGAAAACTGTAAGGGAACGTTTCACATCTTTGCTGTCAGTTTATAGTCAAATCTTAAAGTAAATATTTATTATTCCTGTACTGGATCCAAGAGGGTCTCTGATTTCTAAGCCAGAAAACATTTCAACAGGAACCAGCTTCTTTCAACCTCAAACACCTGAGCTTCTGATGCCAAAAGGCTTGAATTTTGTTTGAGTCTTCAAAATAAAATGTTTGCATTCAGAGGTCAGAAAAATATGCTATGCCTTGCTAAAGCAAAACTGGCTCCCTTAATTGCTTTTCCAGATCAAAAGTTAGAGGTCACTGAGGCAGTGTTTAGTTTTGGCTGTTACAAATACTCTCATCAGTTAATTCCAGAGAGTTTGCTTAAGACATCTTCCTTCAAAATCCTTATTAAAGATTCATCTTCCTTATCTTTTTCTCATTTTTTTCCTCTAGAGTGTAAGTTCTTCTAAGTCTGGGAATATCTCTTACTCATTCTTGTTTCTTAACCTCATCCCATGGTGCCTTGAAGGCACACACATTTCTGAAATGACTTTTGTAAAGAATTATTTATTTAATTGCTTTAATATCATATGAGGCGCAAATTGGTAGTGTTCTCTGGAAGGTCTTCAGATCTGTAATCCTAAACACATTTGCAGTATGTTATCTTTAAGGTTTTTAGGCCAATCTTGTCTGCTTCATAAACTATTTTCTATGTTCTGAAATAGTCCTAATAGCATAAGAATGATCTTGACATAACTTTCCTATAAAATCATCTGAATCATCTTTCCCTG
The DNA here is from genome assembly GCF_023721935.1 of Panthera uncia. NCBI lineage: Eukaryota > Metazoa > Chordata > Mammalia > Carnivora > Felidae > Panthera > Panthera uncia. The sequence goes on along the minus strand of NW_026057582.1, from coordinate 38,734,181 downwards.
AAATGACTTTTTAGACTGAAGAGGATTTGAGAGCTATAACAGAGAGAGGCATGTTCGTGCCAAATGCCAAGATTATTCTTCTTTTGGAAGCGTATTAAGTATAAGTGTGCTGGGTCCTTAAATTGTGAGTTCTAGTCATCCATGGTTCCTTCCTTAAGAGCTGACATCTGCAGATGGAGACTGTCATGTAAACAAGTATATCATTATATTGGAGAGGGTCAAGGAAGGCTTCATAGAGATGGTGGAATTTTAGCTCCATTTTAAAGGATAAATTTGAGTCTGCCAGTAGCGTGCATACACCATTCTATTGGAGGAGAAGCAGAGAAATTTGAAAGAGTATAGTGCCTTTGATAGAAATGTAAGTAGTTCAGTCTGACTAGAGCATGGGGTTTGTAACAAAAGTGACAAGAAACTGAGTGGGATTCCAGATCATGAAGAGTCTTACTTGCCATATTAAGTATTTTGGAGGATACACATTTCCCCCTTTTTACTTCTGTGTGTCTTAAATCAGGGTTGAAAACCACTGTTTATTTCTGTTCTCTCCATATGGGCTTTGGGCCATATGGTTTTTTTAAAAAAAATATTTTTAAGCAATCTCTACACCTAATATGGGACTTGAACTCAGAACTCTGAGATCAAGAGTTGCATGCTCTCTTGACTGAGCCAGCCAGGTGCTTCTGGACCACACACTATTAGTGATAGGGAGTTGTTGAAGAACTTTTAATAGGTGATGTATTCAGATTTCTATTTTAGAAAAATACTTCTGAAGGCAGCAATGTGAATGATGTATTTGAGTAGGCTGAAATAAAAAAGAGCCCAAAACAGGTCTAAACAGGGAGGATGGAATTAAAAGAATGAATTCAAGAGAGATTTAGGGATAGAATTAATAGGATTTGGCAATTGACTTCATGTGAAGAGTAAGGAATAGGCTAGGAAAATACCAAGGGTTTTGGCTTGGGTGCCTGCCCAACCCTGTGAAGACTTTCGTAGAGGGAAGGCCTCCTTCAGTGCTTTGCATGGCCTACAGAATATGACACTTGGACACAAGTCTTTATGTGTGAGAGCTGCAACAAGCATCAGAATGTTCAGGCAGCTGTTTTATTTCTCTCTGTTCGCTCTCGTTCCCTGCTGTGTCAAGTGCAGCTGCCACTTCCTTCTGATTCACCACCACCACTTGCCACAGCTGCTGGGCTGGACAAAAGTAGGTAGACTGTAAGAACTTCTGGCAGAACAAAGCCCATTGTAGCATTGGGTGTAATTTCAAATTTTGTATTCATGATACTTCTCCAATTTTTGTCTTAGTGTCCTGTTTTTTTTTTTTTTTTAAATCTGTGTGTATCTTAGGCCTAAATGTTTTAATAACGCTGACACCTTAATGTCTGTGATTTAATCAATGTGGGTGAACACTACTACTAACATTAAAGTTCATATATAGATGTGCCTATATATATATATTTATTATGAATATATATAATTTAAAGCCTATATTACAGCTGTGGAGCTGCTGTTAGAGTCTGAGAAGAATTGCTTAGTTGTCAAGGTAAAAGATTTTTTAAACATTCTGAAAGTCAGTTTTGAAAAACAGTGGTGAATTAATTATGTATTCTCTTAGTTATACAGCTAACTTTAAATTTATACAGCCATTTAAATCTTTTGTTCAGTGATTTTGGGAATTAAGCATGCTACTTCTCCATAGGATAGCTTGTACTTAAATATTGCCTTTTCTAGAATGTTTAGACTTCTTACTAATTTTTCTCCAGTCCAAACTTCATACAACGGGGATATTAGTTTTAAACCACTTGATGTTTAATTATCAACTTTTTTCCCCTTAATATATATCTTTACTTTTGCTTTGTATAAGCCCCTTGGGCTTTCCTACCTAGAAAAGTAAAACCTCTTTTTTAAATTTTATTTTTTTCTTTTTCTCTTCATCTTATCTTTATTCTGCAGTTGGTAATCTGTTTCAGGAAAGATCTCTCAAAGACCATCTTCAGGTTTATCATTCTATTTGGCTATGCTTGTTTGTAATCTAAGATACAGTTATGTCATTTTTGTAAAATTCACTGTCAGTGGCACAAAATATTTTATTGTATCAGGTTAACGTTCTTCACTTGAACTTGAACTTCACCCTTATTCTTCTGTTTTCTTAATATGGAGAACAATACCATCTTCACTGGGTGACCAGAGCCAGTCCCCATCATGTTCATATGCTGAACGATCTCTTTGAATCATCTGATATATTTCTACATGTACAAGTTTGTGTTAGTGTTTAAAAAAAATCACAGCTTCATTTGTTTGAAACAAGTTGAACCTCTCAGTATTAGTTACCATCATGTTAATGTTAATGTTCTGGTGATCAGTAGGTTGATTCATTGCCATTCATTTTTTAAACATTTTTTACATTGTAGTTGACTTGCAATGTTACATTAGTTTCAGGTGTATAACAGTGATTTGATGATTCTTTAGGTTATGTTATGCTCATCACAAGTGTAGCTCCCATCTGTCACTATACAACACTATTACAGTATCATTGACTGTATTATGTATGCTGTGCCTTGCATCCCTGTGACTTATTCATTCCATAATAGGAAGCCTGTACCTCTAATCCCTTTATCCGTGTTGGCTATCCCCCACTTCCTCTCTGGCAAATCAATTTGTTCTCTGTATTTATGGGTCTGTTACTGCCTTTGATTGTTTGTTTTGTTTTTTTAGAGCCCAAGTATTTGTCTTTCTCCTTCTGATTTCACTTAGCATAATACCCTCTAGCTCTGTCCATGTTGTTTCAAATGGAATTGCCATTCATTTTTAATTGTAGTTTTATTTTCCATAACTTATTTGATAGATGATATCAAATAGGAAAAAAATGATAGAGAATCTTTTCATTTTATGGACCCAACTGCATTATTCATTTTGCTTCCTGCTTTGTAGCCTTATGAAAGACAGATATTTTCAGACTGGCATGATATTGGTTCCAGTTGCACATGGGAAAAATGAAGTTTTCTTACCAAAAGCATGCAGACACTTTCTTTTAGTACTAATACCTTGCCACCCAGTGACATCAGGAATGTATTATTACTTAACAGGAAATGACTTCTCTCAAACAAGTTTTATTAAAGTCCTATTACTTTTTTTCTTATGTTAAGTGCAGTCTGAAATTAGACTGACAAATTAGTTTTGTATTCATTCATGTTTCTTAAAATGTGTTTCATTTTTTTTCGCATAAAAAAGTACTTTTCAAGAGAATAATATTTAGTTTCTCTTTTTCATTGCAAAGCTACAACAACCTTAAATTATGCCATAGTGTTCAGTGTTGGTTTATCATAAACTGGCTTGCATCCCAGAATTGTAATTCCACTTAGCATAACATTTCATTTCATTTTTAAGAAGAAGTTACCATTTTTAGAAAATTTGAAGGTTTTTTTTTTTCCACCATAGAGATAAGGTTGAATAATGATTAATACGCTTCGAGGAGATGCCACAGTAGAGTGTGCAGGTATTTCAGCTATTTGTTTTTTGCTTTTCATTCTTCTTTCTTTATTTTTTTAAATTTTAATGTTCACTTATTTTTGAGAGAGAGAGCAAGAGAGGGGCAGAGAGAAAGAGAAACACAGAATCCGAAGCAGGCTCCAGGCTCTGAGCTCTCAGCACAGAGCCCGACGCAGTGCTCAAACCCATGGACCGTGACATCATGACCTAAGCCCAAGTTGAACGTTTAACCTACTGAGCCACCCAGGTGCCCCTTTTCATTCCTCTTTAAATGCTAGATACATTTTAGTCTATCCCTTTAGAACATTAATTATAAGGAGCTAACTATTAGGGATGCCAGGGTGGCTCAGTTGGTTAAATGTCTGACTTCAGCGACAGTCATGATCTTATGGTCCGTGAGTTTGAGCCCTGTGGTGGGCTCTGTGCTGACAGCTCAGAGCCTGGCGCCTGCTTCGGATTCTTTGTCTCCCTCTCTCTCTCTGCCCCTCCCCCACTCACACTCTGTCTCTCTCTCTCAAAAATAAATAAACATTAAAAAACTTGTTTTAAAAAAGAGAGGTTAACTATTATATGTATATATGATCCCTATATTTAATCTCACATATTTAGGAATCTTAGTCTGCACTATTGATATTAATTCCTAAGACAGTTAAGTACATTGTACAGTTGTTTAACTGTGCTCTGGCATTTATCCTGTGCTCTATCATTTATCATTTTAAAAGCCATGTTCAGAGGTCGTGTTCGTTTCTGAATAGCTAAATATTAGTGATTTTGCATCACAATTTCAAACAGTATGTTGTAGTCTATTTTCTGAAAATTTGATGTCATAAATATAGTAATCTTAAAAATAAATCTTTGAAGATACATAAATCACTTCGTAAATAGTAAAAAGATACAGTGTAGAATAGTAGTTGTGAGGAGGGTTTTTGGACTTACATTGCCTGTTTTTAAATCTTGGCTGTGTTTTTGCTTGATTTCAATAAACCTGGTCAAGTTAGTTAATCATTCAGTGTCTTTGTTTCCTCCTTTATAAAATAGATATAATCATAACACCTATCTTAAAGGGTTGTTTTGAGGTTGTTTTGATTAAATAATATATGTAGGGCCCTAGATTACTGACTGGGAGAATATGAAAATACAATATGGAAAGTCTATGTTTGGAATCTGTTTGTATTAGGTATACTGTTTTTAGATCTATTGAGTTTTCCTACTTTTCCTTTCTCACCCTTCCTAATTTGATCAAATAAGGGTATCAATTCAATGATAAATGGTTGTAAGGCCATTCTTCCTTATAGTTTTGGGGTTAGTTAAGTGTTAGCATTTGCTTTCTAATTATTGAAATGTATAGTTTATCTTTGAGGAAAACTGCTATGGTTTTGTAATGTTTTGAAATAGACAAAGTAGCAGGTGAGAAGTTTTGTCCCAATGATTTCGTTTGTGCTGTCAACAAAACCCTGGGGGAAATCATAGGTAAGAATTTAAGGAACGTAGAATTATCAGTAAATACCACTACTGGGTACTTACCCAAAGAAAACAAAAACACTAATTTGAAAGATAAATGCACCCCTATGTGTATTTCAGCATCACTTATAATAACCAAGATACGGAACCAGTCCATGTGCCTGTCCATAGATAAGTGAACAGAAAAGATGTGTGTGTGTGTGTGTGTGTGTGTGTGTGTGTGTGTGTGTGTATGCATGTGCGTGTGTGCGTGTTTATGCAGTGGAATATTACTCAGCCATAAAAAGAATGAAATCTTGCCATTTGCTGCAACGACATGAATGGACCTAGAGAGTACAGTGCTAAGTGAAGTAAGTCAGTCAGAGAAAGACAAATACCATATGATTTCACTCATGTGGAATTTAAGAAACAAAAGAAATGAACAAGCAAATTTAAAGAGAGACAAACAAAAAATCTGACTCTTAAATACAGAGAATAAATTGATGGTTGCCAAAGGGTAGGTGGGAGGGGTGAAATAGAGAATCATGAGTACACTTGAATAACACTGAGTAATGTATAGAATTGTATCATTATATTGTATACCTGAAACTAATATAACACTGTATGTTAATAATTCTTCAATTAAGAGGGGTGCCTGGGTGACTCAGTCAGTTAAGTGCCTGACTTCGGCTCAGGTCATGATCTCGCGGTTCATGGGTTTGAGCCCTGTGTCTGGCTCTGTGCTGACAGCTCAGAGCCTGGAGCCTGTGTCTCCCTGTGTCTGTGCCCCTCTTCTGCTTGCACGCATGCTCTCTCTCTCTCTCTCTCTCTCTCTCTCTCTCTCTCAAAAATAAATAAACATTAAAAAAATAATTCTTCAGTTAAGAAAAATGAAAAAATAACTATGATAGCCCTGAAACAATAACTTAAGGAACAATGTGAAGAAAAAAGGTGAGGGTGTATGGTTGACAATTCCCCACTTATTTGTTTAATGACAGTTTTAGTTGTCAGAAGAGGAGATGATACTTCCTTCCTTTGTTATTTTAATAAAAAGCAGAATCACAGCTAAAACATGGATTTCAGCAATCCAGTAGCTTTTGACAGTCTGCAACCCTCCTCATAAGTTTGTTGTGTTCCCTTGTTTACTTCCCTGCTCTAGAGCTGTGCTGAGATAGTCCTTAAAGAAGCTCTGTCCTGCCCGATGGTACCTTGGATGTAGAAGTTTGTCACTTTTATTGGTTCCCCAAAAAGTCTTCTCACATGTTCTTGAAGATTTAAGGGTTAAAAAGGATCATATCACCTACTTGAAACTATGATCTTGTGTCACTCTGTTGGATTTACATCTCTCTCTTTTGTTTTTTTCTCTTTCTGTTACCTAAAGAAGTTCCTTCCCTTACCTCTTGGGAGGCTCTTACTCCCACATTTAAGTGCTGTTGGGTAGGGCATGGTGTTCTACCTTTTTTCTCCAGTTTATCAAGGGTTTCTGTTTAAGCAAATAAAGAGTACAAATAGAGTAATGCTTTGCCTGAAAAAAATCCTAGTGGAGAATTTTCTGTACCTTAGTACATTTTTATTTGTGTTTGTTTATTAGTTTTTTTTTTGTTTTGTTTTTGTACATTAGGTGGTAAGAAAATTAAGGCATAGGTTTGGGGGAGGCAGTGGAGTTGCCATGGTTAGTAGGTTCTAAACCTTACTGTATCATGTATTAATTATAGAACATTTTACAAGTGGCTTGACCTCTCTAAGTCTCTGTTTCCTCAAATCTAAAATGAGGAATATAATAGCTTCTTTGTAGGGCTGTTGTGTGGAGCAAATGAGATAAGACTGTTAAGGGGCTTAGTACAATATGGAGCATATAGTAAGCCCTTAAGCAATGATGACTGTTCTTGCTGTTGTTATCATCACCACCACCGTCCAGTTCTCCTGCTGTACCTACTGCAATTAGATAGTCATCTTCTTTAAAAAGAAAGCATTTGGTTAAATGCTTTAAGCATCTACTCTTTGATACCAGCAAAAAAATATGTGTGCCAAATTATCTTAGGTTATGATGTAATAAGAATATGTAGTTCTGATTTGGAAAAACCAAATTGTATACTGTTTTTTTCTGGTTTTTCACTTGGGTGTTTATTAAAGTCTTATAGTTTATCATATATATTGCAGAAATCATCTAGGCAATTGTTATCTCTTCCCTACTCCCCCCCCCTCCCCCCCCCCCCCCCCCTTTTTTTTTTATCCAGTTAGGACCACTATATCTAATAAAACATATTCTGTTGAAGAGGAAGGATTGTTTGTGTTACACAGTTTGTGGCTACTTTCTAGGCAGGTGCCTTTTTTTTTTAAACATTGCAATTAATATTAAAATACTTTATGTAAAGTACAAGAATGTACTTCTATGTGGCATTGATGAAAAGTTGGCATTTTGGTTCTTAGTGATACTCTGCTTGTGAAAAATTCAAGGATATATTAGACCTGGCTTCTGCTCTCAGAGCTTTCAGACTAGTCACATAAGTAAGTAAAAGAAAAACTGGAAAGTGAAGAGAGCCATGAGAAAGTAAACAAAAAGTACTCTTGGGGTTCAGAGAAGGGAATGAGGAAGAGGAACTAATTTTGAGCATACAGAGTCCTAATTCCTAACATGGAATACCAAATACACCTGCTTTTTGCCAGACACTGTATTAGGCATTTATATTACATTAATCCATTTCACAACAACCCTACGATGTGTAGGTAAATTATCACTGTGTTATAGTTAAGGAGACAGGGCTTAAAGATAACCTATCAAAGTCACAGAGCTTTGGAAATAAGATTTAAAGCTAGAATTGTCTCATTCCAAAGTTTATATTCGTTCTATTCTTTGGAAGAGATACAGGTAAGCTTACAAGTTTTTTTTCAGCAATTTCAACTGGAAATAGGTAGATTTTGGCATGCAAAACTGAGAAAGTTAAGGGAAACCAGTAGAGCATAAATGGCAAACGTCAGTATTGAAGCTTGGATGCAGAATTGCTTGCAGGAAAGGGAATAGTGGAAGGTAAGGTACAAAAAGGTTGGAATTCGATAGTGTCAGGTTGAGGAATTTGAAATTTACTAGTCATTGGAATACCACCAATCTTATGGTTAGTACTGTTTTATAATATGGAGGTAAGTCATCCTTGTATTTATTTCATACTGCTTAGTAGAAGATTTAGAGGATATAGGGAGGCAAAGAATGAATCATAGAATTTTATAGAAAAAAGGGACCTTAGACATCATTTCTCTCAAAATCATTAGAGACAAAGAAATTGAGGTCTCAAAGGGTTATGATGTGTTGAAATCATTGAGTGCAGTGAATTAGAGTTGTATCCAAGGGTGAGAACAAAAATATGAAGAGTAAGTTAACATTCTTTGATTAAAATAAGTTTTAAAAACAAGTGAGAAAGATGAAGAGAATGGTACTACTTCAAGCAGGCATGCTGTCATTTGCTTTACTTGGTAATTTGAAAAGTAATATATACTTTGATACAAGGTTTAATGCATTGATTATTTTCAGGAAGGAATCTAGGAAGAAGACGTAAGTTTGTTTACATCAGTCTCGTATTATCACCGCTCCTTTTATAATTCATAAGTTTCTTCTCTGTACATATGTTATAGCATGGAGGAAGAGAAGCAAAGCAAAAATAAAGCAAAAAAATAAAAGTAAAATCCTAAATGCTATTTTTTATGTTGTTTACAACTCTGTCCAGTTTGATTCCTTTTTGTTTTCTCTTTTAAACCCAACAGATGTTATTAGGTGGTCAAAAATAGGTATCAAAACAGAATGGCATGAAAAGAGAAAATGACAAATGATGAAGAAATGCCAGGAATAATACAAATCAGAGTAGGAGGAGAAATGAGAAAGCAGTATATTCTATATCATAGATTTTTGGCCCTCACAAATGTTGCTGTTTTCAAACTGTATAGGATACAGTTATTAGATTTTGAAAGTTACTGTAAAGGAGAAAGTTTACATTCAAGATTTCTTATTTATCTGAATTCAGCGACTGGATAGACTTCTAATAAGATATCTAAAAGGATGCCCTTAAAAATTGAGTTCTTCCTTATTCTTTCTCACAAGTCTCTTCAACATTACAAAATGTGAAAAAGGGTCAAAATTAGAATAGATTGTCTGAGAACCTCAACTTTTCAAAAAAATATTTAATGTGAGTTTTGAACTTGTAATTTATTGTTTCTGTTGAATAATTTAAACTCTATGTAGTTTTAAGAGCATAATGCAACTTTTGCCACCTCGTGATAATATTTGAATTATTTCTTTAAAATTTTCCAGGAAATGCCTTTGTTAAGTACTGATAATTTTACAATATTCCTGTTAGTTTCATAGTATATAGAAATTTTGTTTTATTTCTGGTTTTTATAGTATGTAGTACGTGGTGTGATTGATTTATGTGATGTTTAAATAATAAACAATGTTGAATTTAACAAGTCAAAACTTTGTTCAGTTGTATAACTGCTTTATATCTCATTTGAAAATATTTCTCTGTCTGGTCCCTTTTCCCTTGATCTCTTAGTTCCTGTGATTTGGGTAATACAACTGACTAGGATACTCTCAGTAAAATAGTTTAAAATGTAAAGTTACTTTTTTGTAGCTAGAATGATGAAGCCAAACTTTGTTTCTCTTAAAGATTTCCATTGTTAAAACAGGGGTGCTTGGGTGGCTCAGTTGGTTAAGCATCCGACCTCAGTTCAGGTCATGATCTCATGGTTCGTGAGTTCACACCCCACGTCAGGCTCTGTGCTGATAGTTTAGAGCCTGGAGCCTGCTTCGGATTCTGTGTCTCTCTCTGTCCCTCCCTGACTAATGCTCGCTCGCTCTCTCTCTCTCAAAAATAAATAAACATTAAAAAAAAAAGATTCTGGTAAGGTATAAAAGCATTATATTATTTACTCACTTAGCTGAGTTTGAAAAACAGCATAGTATTTTTAAAAGTCAATAAATGAAAGCTGCTTCTGTATTTAAAGGTATTTAAAGGAGTGGTTGTTCAAATTTTCTTTCCACATGCCGCTAAAAACTTCTTAAGCTGATGAAAATACTTTTAGGGGAACAGACTCATAATTAGAGTGGTTTGTGTGATTGAAATGATTGTTATTAAATTGTCTGTCTTAAAGAGTTCAGCCAAAATGGTACATCTGTCTTCATTCAACAATTGCTACTTATTCTTAATCCACTAGTAACAGTATACGGAAACTGGTTATTCTGGATATTTTCTATCTTGTTCTCAAGCAGTGACCAGAAGCAAAATGCTATAACTTGTTGAGGATTTATAAGCTTTAACATCAGATCAATGTTGGCCTAATCAGTTGTAGAGTGTTGGGAAGTGGAGCCATGGTGTAATTCCTCACCTTTTTTTTTTTTTTTTTTTTTTTTTTTTTTTTTTTACCCCTACCTGGGCTTTTTTAGTTTTAATTAAAATAGTGCTATTTAAATAGTAGTCCTGCAGTACTGGCATTTGTTTTTCTACCAGCACTGCATAAGACAATCTGTGACAACTGTCAAAATATTAAGATTTTTTTTTTTTGGCTTGATTTGGATACTTAAGAGTGTCTGGTTTGGGGCTATTTTCTTTTCTTTTTTTTAGATTTTATTTAAAACCAAGTTAATTAACATGTAGTTATGGTTTTATGTGTAGAATTTAGTGATTCATCATTTGCATATAACACCCAGTGCTCATTTCAACAAGTATCCTCCTTAATGCCCATGACCCATTTAGCCCATCCCCTCACCCAACACCCTTCTAGCAACCCTGTTTGTTTTCTGTATTTAAGAGTCTTTGATGGTTTGCTTCCCTCTCTGTTTTTATCTTATTTTTCCTTCCCTTCCCCATGTTCATCTGTTAGGTTCTTAAATTCCACATATAAGTGAAATCATATGATATTTATTTTTGACTTATTTCACTTAGTATAATACATTCGAGTTCCATCCGTGTTGTTGCAAATGGCAAGATTTCATTCTTTTTCACTGCTAATATTCCACTGTCTACACCACATCTTCTTTATCCATTAGTCAGTCTGTAGACATTTGGGCTCTTTCCATAATTTGGCTATTTTCGATAGTGCTGCTATAAACATTGGGGTGCATGTACCTCTTCAAATCAGCATTTTTGTATCCTTTGAATAAATACCTACTAGTGCAATTGTTGGGTCATAGGGTAGTTTTGTTTTTAATTTTTTGAGGAACCTCCATACTGTTCTCCGGAGTGGCTGCCCCAGTTTGCATTCTCACCAGTAGTGCAAAAGGGTTCCCTTTTCTCTACATCCTCGCCAACATCTGTTGTTTCCTGAGTTGTTGACGTTAGCCATTCTCACAGATGTGAGGTGGTATCTCATTGTGATTTTGATTTGTATTTCCCTGATGATGAGCATCTTTTTATGTGTCTGTTAGCCTCTGGATGTCTTCTTTGGACAAGTGTCTGTTCATGTCTTTTGCCCATTTCTTCAAAGGATTATTTGTTTTTTTGGGTGTTGAGTTTGGTAAGTTCTTTATAGATTTTGGATGCTAACCTTTCATCTATATGTCATTTGCAAATATTTTCTCCCAACCCATTGGTTGCTTTTACTTTGGTTTCTTTGCTGTGCAGAAGCTTTTTTTTTTTTTTAATTAAAAAAATGTTTTAATGCTTATTTATTTCTGAGAGAGAAAGAGAGAGAGTGAGCATGTGCACATGTTGGAGAGGGGCAGAGAGAGAGGGAGACACAGAATCCAAAGCAGGCTTGAGCTCATGAGCTGTGAGATCCTGACCTGAGCTGAAGTCAGACGCTTAACTGACTGAGCCACCAGGCACCCTGCAGAAGCTTTTTTATCTTGATGAGATGGAGCTATTTTCTTGTATTTGTATTTATATTAGATGGAATTTTTAAAAAATCAGCTCATTTTTATGAATAAAATAGTAGGCAAAAATTTGCAGTATCAGAGATCACCATGTCCATTACAATTTATTTTAGGAATAAAATTTTTTAATGTTTATTTATTTTGAGAGAGACAAAGAGAAGGAATGCATGCAAGCAATCAGGGGAGGGACAGAGAGAAAAGGAGACAGAGAATACCAAGCAGGCTCCATGCTGTCAATATGGAGCCCACCTCAGGGCTCAATCTCATGAACCGTGAGATCATGACCTGAGCCAAGATCATGACCATATGCTTAACTGACTGAGCCACCTATGTGCCCCTAGAATTTAATTTAAAGGGTCATCTGGTTAGCTCAGTTGGAAGACCTTGTGACTCTTAATCTTGAGATCGTGAGTTTGAACCCCACGTTAGGAGTAGAGATTACTTAAATAAAACTTGAAAAAAAATTAAATTTAAAACATTCTTTTAAAAACACATATGTAATAACAAGGGGAAAAATACCAAAGTCATAATTGAAATGAGGTTTTTAAGACAGATAAAATTTCACTGTTCACATCATAAAACATAAATAACTAAGTATAGTAAAACCTTGGTTTGCGAGCATGATTCATTCCAGAAACATACTTGTAATCCAAAGCACTTTATATCAATGTAAATTTTCCCATAAGAAATAATGGAAAATCAGATGATTTATTCCACAACCCAAAAATATCCATATAAAAATGAATACAAGACTGTAATATAATACAAAATAATAAAGAAAATACAAAATATAAAGAAAATAAATTAACTTGCACTTACCTTTGAAAACCTTTGTGGTTGGTGTGAGAGGAGGGTTATTGTGTGGGATGACTTTCAATATCACTAATGGAATCACTGCTATCTATTATTGGCTCAATGGAATCTTTTTCTGCATGGGGGCTATTGTTTTTATTTTAAAAAATTTATTATTTATTTATTTTTTTAACGTTTATTTATTTTTGAGACAGGGAGAGACAGCATGAACGGGGGAGGGTCAGAGAGAAAGGGAGACACAGAATCTGAAACAGGCTCCAGGCTCTGAGCTGTCAGCACAGAGCCTGATGTGGGGCTCGAACTCACGGACCGCGAGATCATGACCTGAGCCGAAGTCGGATGCTTAACCGACTGAGCCACCCAGGAGCCCCTAAAAAATTTTTTTTAACGTTTATTTATTTTTGAAGGAGAGAGAGAGACAGAGTGTGAGTGGGGGAGGGGCAGAGAGAGAGGGAGACAGAATCCGAAGCAGGCTCCAGGCTCTGAGCTGTCAGCACAGAGCCCGACGCGGGGCTCAAACCCACAAACCGCAAAGATTGTGACCTGAGCCGAAGTTGGACCCTCAACCTACTGAGCCACCCAGGGGCCCCTACAGGGGGGCTATTGTGTATGCTTACATGGATGTTGACTGTAGTACAGTATTAATAAACTCTTGTCATATACTGTATTTAGTGTAATTGGCAATAAGGCAGCAGAGGAAAGGGTCTATATCTGCAGGCAGCCTGACCTAGAGTGAGGGAAAACATTTCCAAGCTTACTCTTATATGGAAAAGCAAAGGACCATCCATAGGTGCTTTGAAATGACAAAAATACACTAGTGCCAGTTGTGGGCACCTTTGAGCATGCTGAAAAATCACTGATTTCTGCCAAACACTGCAATCTGAGACCAAGCATCAAGCATGGGAGATGGTAACCCACAATTCCACAGCGAGAGAAGAGCCATTGCCTCAGTTGTGATCATGTGATGTTCGGCATCATGTACTACTCGTTATTGCAAGACATTGCTTGCTTATCAAGTTAAAATTTATTAGAAATGTTTGCTTGTCTTGTGGAACACTCGCAGAACAAGTTACTTGCAATCCAAGGTTTTACTGTACATGCTATCCTTCATTATCCTTAAGTAGAAAAATAATAGGAGCACCTGGGTGGCTCAGTCGGTTAAGCGTCAGACTCCAGCTCAGGTCATGATCTCATGGTCTGTGGGTTCGAGCCCGCATCGGGCTCTAAGATGACAGGTTAGAGCCTGGAGCCTGCTTTGGTTCTCTATCTCCCTATCTGCCCTTCCCCTTCTCATGCTCTGTCACTCACTTGTTCTCTCTCTCTCTCTCAAAAATAAATAAACTTTAAAAAATGTTTTAAGAAAAATAATAAAATAATTATCATCTGTTTATTCATCTCATGTTAATATTGAAAGGTTTTTGTCATGTTATTAAAGGAGCACACAGGAGAGAACCTTAGTACTTTTCATAAAGCTGATGGGAGGCACTGGGGAGGAGGTTGTCTGCAGACAGGGTCCATGGCAGCAGCAAGACATCTCTTTACCTTCTTTATTAGTAAATCTTCCATGCATATAGGAGTCAGGGTCATGGGTAAACTTGGGTGCTTTTACCCACATAATAATCCCAGCAGAAACTCTGTCATTGCTCTTATAGAGCTTTGAATATTCATTAGTTTTTCATAATCCCAAATATTCCAATTTTCACTTGTTCCTGAAATTTATAACCCTGATTATCAGTATTCAACATTTATCTTTCTACTTTAAGTTATTTATATTAAAGATAATTAAGTTTTCAAGATTTTAATAGCATAGAGTGTAGTTATAAATGAGATGCCACGAATAAATTTTTGTTAGTAATTTTTAACTGCAAATATAATAGCCTGATTACCTAAGATGCACTAAGTGAAAAGCCTGTGATTTCAGAAGGCCATAAATTCCAAGGACTGAGCTCATTGACTCTTTTGATTCCTACTATTCCAAATGGTACATATGACACTTTTATAAACAGTGACCTTCACTTAAATACAGTCTTTCCCTACTCTATACTGAATATTGTAAAGGCCCAAAATAAAAATTTGGTAGGTTTGGGAAATGCTTTCTCCAAATGTAGTCCTTTTTTTTAAAGTTGTGATTTAAATTCTAGTTTTAAATATTAGTAATATTTAAATATTAGGGTAATACTCATTTCAGGTGTACAATATAGTACAATATAGTGATTCAACACTTTTATATATCACTCAGTGCTCATCACAACAAGTGCACTCTTTAATCCCCATTACTTAACCTATCCCCCACCTAGCTCCCCGCTGGTAACCATTAGTTTATTCTCTGCAGTTAAGAGTCTGTTTCTTGGTTTGCCTCTCTCTTTTTTCATCTTGAGATCATTTGTTTCTTACATTCTGCATCAAAGTGAAATCATATGGAATTTGTCTTTCTCTGACTTACTTTGCTTAGCATAATACTCTTTAGCTCCATCCACATCATTGCAAATGGCAAGCTTTCATTCTTTCTTTATGGCTGAGTAATATTCTATTGTGTATATACACCACATCTTCTTTATCCATTCATCAGTCAGTGGACACTTACTTTGGCTGTTTCCATAATTTGGCTATTGTGAATATTAAGTTATTTATTGACAGATACTGATTTAACCTGCTGCTATTGTAGATAATGCTGTTATAAACATAGGGGTGCATTTATCTTTGAATTAGTATTTTTGTATCCTTTGGGTAAATACCTAGTAGTGCAATTGCTGGATCATAGGGTAGTTCTATTTTTAACTTTTTGAGGAACCTCCATACTGTTTTCCAGAGTGGCTGCACCAGTTTGGATTCCCACCAACAGTGCAAGAGGGTTCTCCTTTCCCCACATCCTCACCAACAAGAATCTTGTGTTGTTGACTTTAGCCATCCAAATGTTCTCTTGAAGTACTACCTGCAAAGAAGTCAAAGATGATTTTATTTTAGTAATATGATTTAAGCCTTTTGTAGAGATACTAATAAAAATTCATTTCCTGGGGGGAACACGGCAACAGAAACACTAAATGGCAAGTAAGTAGCATATATTTTAAATTGAAATAATAATTCAGAAGGGTATATTATTGTTTTAATCTTTTACTATGTAGGGCAAAAAGAAAAAAGAAACAGAGCTATATTTTTGGGTTTTTTTTAATTGAGATAGAGTACGAGTGGGGGCGGAAGGCAGAAGGAGAGAGAGAATCTTAAGCTCTATGCTTAGCGTAGAGCTTGACGCAGGCCTTGATCCCACAATTGACTTGAGCCAAAATCAAAGGTTTGGATGTTTAACCAACTGAGCCACCCAGATACCCCTGGTTGTTTTTGTTTTTGTTTTTTAATGAATTACTATTTGATATCTGTGCTAGCCAGAAGTCAAATTATGAATACTTTGTTTGGACACATTGGTATACCGTTTCCCTGTTCCCTTTGAAGTAGTAGTCCACATGAATTGCTTCTGCCAATGAAATAAGAATTAAAGAGTGAAAGCTTTCATGGCTGTGTAAGTTTCTTTGTATTCTCTTCCTCCTGGTTTAGTAATCTTCGAAGCAATTGACGTGGGGTCTCCACCAAACTGGGTCCCTAAATGACTATGATGAGTGGCACTTCCCTTTGTGACCTACATTAGACAGATACTGTTAGTAAGCAATACGCCTCTGTTATATTAAGCCACTGAAATTTAGGGATTATTCATTACTACTGCAGAACTGAACCTATCCTAATTGGTAACAATGCTTTTTTCAATAGAATTCAGTTGTAAGACACTTGATTACAGTGAATATTAAATTACTTATTTATTGACAGATATGGTTTTAACCTGCTGCTAGTCTCTTATTTTGTCATTTGACTTTCCATAATTTTTTTTTTAAGATTTTAAGTAACCTCTATACCCAGTGTGGGTCCTGAACCCACAACCCCGAGATGAAGAGTTGCATACTCTACCGATTTGAAGAGTTGCAGGCACCACTTTTTGACTTTCCATAAATTTATGTTAATGGAATAAGAACCATGTGCGTTTGTAAATCAACATGTGTGATTCTTCCAATGGATGTTGAACATAGAATTCACCTTTGAAGTTTAACTGCTGTAGATCTGTGAGCCACTTTATAAATTGCTACTGGAAATACAGTAAAACCTTGGATTGCGAGTAACTTGTTCTGCAAGTGTTCCACAAGATGAGAAAACATTTCTAATAAATTTTAATGTGATAAATGATGCCTTGCAATATGAGTAGTACGTGATGCCAATGTCACATGACCAGAAATGAGCCAGTGGTTCTCTCTCTCTCTCTCTCTCTCTCACTCGCTTGCTGCAGGATTGTGGGTGATCATCGGTGCAATGTCACATTTCCTCAAAATCCTCTAAAGGAGGCAAAAACTAGTGTCATTGGATAGGTTTCTTGTTAAAGTTGCACAAAAAGAAAAAGAGTCCATTGAGCCAATAGATAGCAGTGATTCTGTTATTGATAGTGAAAGTCGTCCTACACAATAACCCTCCTCTCACACCAGCCGTGAAGGTTTTCAAAGGTAACTGCAGGTTAATTTGTTTATTTTTCTTTATTATTTTGTATTCTATTCCAGTATTGTAGTCATTTTTATATGGATATTTTTGGGTTGTGAAATGAATCATCTGAATTTCCATTATTTCTTACTGATACACAAGTGCTTTGGATTACAAGGATGTTTCGGGAACAAATTATGCTCTCAAACCAAGGTTTTACTGTAAGTGAAAACTAACTGACTAAATGTGCCTTCATTAATAGTAACACTGTTAATATAATTTCAGAGCACTTTACATTTTCAAAGCACATCCTCTCATTTGATTCTTAACTACAGTCTTGTGAAAAAAGCAGGACAAGTTTAATTACTATTAACATCCATTTTACAAGTGGGGAAGCTGCTACAAAGCCATTTGCTTTAAGCCATATAGCCTATAGGCAACAGAATTAGAATGTCACCTTCTGGCTGATCTTTCAACTATTTGTTTTTGTTTTTCCTATCTTCTTATTAGGATCAATTGTATATACAGCCATTGGGTGGGAGGAGTGGGGAGGGGGTGAGGAGTTTTCATTTACTTCATCTTTTTATTCCCAAACAATTCTGTCAGAAATATAAAATTATCCAAAACAGATAAATACATTATATTCTCAATTTGTGTGTTTTTAGGAATTGTCCATATCATCTAGGTTATCCAGTTTATTGGCATATAGTTGTTGATCGTTTTAATTGCATCTTTTTGTCAGTCTGGTTAAAGGTTTCTCAATTTTGCTAAGTTTTTCAAAGTACCATTTGTTTTCATTGATTCTCTTTTTTGTTATTGTTCTCTGTTTCATTTATGTTTACTCTAGTCATTATTATCCTTAATTTTGCCAGCTTTAGGTTTAGTTTGCTCTTTTTCTAATTCCTTGAGGTATAACATTAGGTTATTAATTTGAGATCTTTCTTCTTTTGTAATGTTATAAATTCCCCTTAAACACTGTCTTCTCTGTGGGGGGGGGGGTGTCTTGATCGGATGGGGGAGTGGCAATTGGATGGTGGGGGTGGGTGCTCGCGGCAGGAGCAGTGAAACAGTTCACCAAGGCAGAACAAGAGAGAGAAACATTTATTGAATACACTACTTACTAGGGAGCAGCAGGCAGGACAGCAAAGGAGAGGCTGTCATGGAGGAGGCTGTGGTGAGGGTCCACAGTTACAGGGAGGAGTAAAGGAGCAAGGGGATGCATGGAATTTTCCCTTTTTTGTAATCTTAGGAACTGTGCCTGGTTGTAATTGGTCAGTTAGGGCCTATGGCTATTTTGAGGTGGGTTACTTAATGAGCCTGTTTGCTTTTAGCTAAGTGGTAGTCGCTGTGGGCCTTTGCCTTGCTCAGATTTCTGTTGCTCAAGCCTGTTGTCCAAAACCAGCCTCTACATTCTCTGTATCCTAGAAGTTTTGTGTGTTGTTTTTTCATTTTCACTCATCAATAAGTAAGGGAAATTTTCTAATTTCCCTTTTGATATCTTTTTTGACCCATTGCTTAAGTGTATATTGTTTAATTTCCACATATTCATGTATTTTGTATTTTCCTTCTTTTATTGATTTCTAGCTTCATTCCATTGTGGTCGGAGAGGATGCTTTGTATGATTTGAGTTTTCTAAAATTTACTGAGACTAACATATGCTATGGCATAACACATGTTCTATCCTTGAGAGTGTTCCATGTGCATTAAAAAGAATATGTATGTATAGTCTCTCCCTAACTTTTCCCTCCCAGGTTTTAGGTGGTCTATCTTATGTCCCATCTGTAATTTTTTCCCTCAAGTAGAGATGAGTACCTTGTGTTGGTCCTTCAGGTAGCTCCCAGATAGGATAGAACAGACCAACACAATGATTTGCTTATAATGTCTGCTCTGGAACAGGAACCATGGCTCCATATGGGAAGGTGGGCTGCGGATCAGGGGAGGGTATGGGGCAAGGGCAAGTAAACATGCCACAAAGCTTTCCTACTGTTTCTAGGCTGCCTTTTTCTTGATTCAGCATTCCCTTGGTTGCTATAAACCGTTAGCTGCTTTCCAGAGTTCTGACAAAGTTGGTTCTGATAGTTTTTGCTTGTTTTCAGTGTTTCTGTGGAGGAATGGAAGTCTGGAACTGCCTTCTCCACCATATTCCTCATGTCCCGGATATCACTTTCTGGATAGTCTTAATCAGGTTTCCGTTACCCCTCTTAGTAGGGCAATATCTGTTATCTTGGGCAAATTGGAGCTTCTCTGAGCTTTGATTTGCTTTTTATAAATTGAAGATACTCTCCTTTCCTCCCCTGTTTCCTCCTTCACTGGGTTCTTGTGAAGATCAAAGGAGAAATTGAACATGAAAGTATTTTTGTAAAGTTAATTTAATTGTATAATCTGTTGATGTGGAACCTGATCAGTGGCTTATTTTCTTTTGTTATTGAAATATGAATCATCAAAAACCATCAAGTAGAAATAAGTAAACTGGGAGCTCTGTGAATCTATTCCACATATTTTGTCAGCAAATTATGGTTACTGCAGAACATGCATATTTTTTGGATCACTGAAGACTAAAATGCTTGCCCTTGAGCAAAGAAAGAAAAGGAAGCAAACTAAGGGAAAACTCATATCACTAAACTTCTTTTGGTCTTTTGTAATCAAATCTGAGTTTAAATATTGCTAGTTACCTAGACTATTAAAGCATAAATTGATTAAAATGCTGTGTAGTTTTCTGCATCTTAGACATCATTCTTAATTTTCTTTATTTCTTTATACTTGTGTAAATTTCCATTTTCTTGACACAAGACCCAAAGACATTCTGTCAACCACTGGAAAGTATTATTCTCTTAGAGGAAAACACAATAGGATTGAGACGATGGGCTGTAGACATATTTGTACCGTCTGATTGTAGTGTGTTATTGCTTTTGTTGTTTAAAAGACTCTGATGCAAATTAAGAGCATGATGTATTTTTTGGAGAAAAACATATCCTTACATTATTTTTCTACTTAGTGTACTTCTATTATAATGCAGCAGTGTTAAACATCTTTATTACATAATTGCTACAGTACTTTAATGTTTGACATTTCATGGTCTTGATTGTTTTATGTAATATAATCTTATGTAGAAATACAGAATTATTCGTTAGACATACTTTACTATATTCAATCCCTGAATATTTCTAGTGTATGTTAAGTGATTTGCCATCCTCTTGAAGAACTCCCCTCACTCGTGCATTCTTGTTTTATAGCTAATTAAATGTTTGGGTTTTATATATATTCACTGTAACACATTGACAGACATTTCAGTAGATTTACATTATATGAGAGTCCATTCTATTGATTTAAGCATACTATGCCATTTTTAAAACATTAAATTTGAGAGCTAAAGCTGAACTAAAGTTTCTTGTTTAGATAGTATCTGAAGTGTTTGCCCAAATTAGCCAACATGTAACCATTTTTTAACTTTGCAGGATATATTTGTTTATACAAGCATAAAACCTGATTTTCTCCTGATTCCTTAAGAATTACAAAATTCCATAAGAATTACAAAGCTACAAATTGTCCAAATTCTGGTAAGCCAGAGACTTCAATTTTGGTTTCTAGAACTAATAATTTTCTGTGAGAAATTATCTCTGGTTTTCTGACTAGTACTGGGAACCATTTTATTTTCTTAACAATTCATGGAAAAATATATAAGGAAGACTCAGAGTGTTCACACAAAACATAGCTATTAAGGAGTTTAGTTAAGTCTTTGTTCACTGTAAGGGAATAAATGTTTAGAAAATTCTTACTGTAAACATGATTATAACAGTTTCCCAAACCCAATAAAATAAATATTTGGTCAGCTAATGAAAAATTCAGTCAGTGCAATTAAGCAGCTAATGTGAAGACATGAATCAGAGTTTCAAAGCTACTAAGTACCACTTACTATCATCATGTAGGCTCAAGTGCTTTCACTCATCAAGTCTCAGCAGTGTACTTTCTTGTTCAAGGTAAACTTCATTAGGAGTAAGGATATTTCCAAATTATAGCCTCCCACTGTGTTCAGAAAGGTGTTTTTGAAATAGGTAGCACTTTAATTTTTAAAAATCCATCTTCTGAGTCTATAATGTGTAATAACAAAACTTATTATGTAAGATAGCAGTCAGGTGCTTTGACCTCTGTTTAGAGCTGTTTGTCGAGAAAAAGACAGTGGATTTTTATATGGAGGAATTCTAAAAATAATTTAAATAAGAGTCAAGATCACACGAGTATTTTTAGGTTTCAATTATATTGTGACAGTATATGACATTTACATACAGAGAGTAGTTGGAAATTTAAAAAAATACATGGAATGTTAAATTTGTTCTGAGTACAGCTGAAGAAACTCATACAACTGAGCAGATTGGAGCTACTCAGGAATCATTTTGTGCATGTCCATTGCTGACTTCTCTCCTTTCCCACAATGGCTTTCCCAGATCACCACTCTTAAATCTCACTCCCACTTGCCCTCTTTTACATTTAGCAGCTAATCTTTCAACCCGCTACATAGAGAAAATATAAGTATGAACTTACTGTCTCAAAAGCCATACCCTAACTATAAACTTATCTTATCTTTTATGTCCCTCCTTAGAGGCCAGGGGGCCTATCGTGCATCTGAGGCTGATCCTGCTATCTCTGTTCTGGGGCTGCTTTGCCCTTCAACTCTGGGGTAGCACACCATCAAGATGGTCTCTTGATCTTTCAAATCTTCTCTTCTGCCCTGAAACTTTAATTTGCCACATGAACATATTCAAATTTCTGTCTTGAAACAACATATTCATCACTTCATCAATCCTGAATCTTCCTCTAACTACTGCAAAGAAGTTTTATGCTTGCTATCTCCACTTCCTTGTTTCTGATTAATTCCCTAAACTTAGTACAACTTGACTTTTATTTAGAATCTGATTTTGCTCATTCTCCATTTGACTTCCCAATTACAAAATTTTGTGGATTTCTTGTCTTTATCTTATTTTACCTCTTATTTCTCAAACTGTGTCTTTCATTTGCTTTGTGACACTACTGCCTTTTAGTTTTCTTTCATCTTCTCTCAGTTCTCCTTAAAAAATTTTTTTTTGGTGAACTCTTCCTTCTCTCCTAATAAAGTTGTTATTATACAACGTTCTTCATTGATCTTTTAGTCTCATTCAGTATTGAGTACCTGCTGTGTGCTGGGCTGTGTCGTAGGCACTTCTTGTACGTTGTTCTTGATCATTTATAACAACTCTGAACAGCCACGTAACTTTGAGTCTATTACTAAGGGGTAGTCAGGATTTAACACCAAATCAGTTTGATTCTAAAGCTATATTATAATGTTTTTCAAACTTTTTAAAGAAACAGAATAGTTTAAAAAAATCTTACTTAGGTCCTCAAAATCTAAAACAGATGCTTTATAAAAAGTGTGTTACAGTCGAGGTGACAGGTCCAGCTTGGCCCTCCTCCCCATTCTGCCCTCAATGATGCCCTAAAGGCACTTACTCAGAACCCAAGGACTCTGGGAAAGTCTGTTAAAAACGTACAGTGATTTAGATTAAGTCCTAAGCCTGTATTAATTTTCCTTGTTTTAAACTCTGATTTCCAACTCCATCTTTCTACCTGTGTGTTTGACAAGTACCTAATTTTTTTTTTTTATATCCCCAGTGGGAATTGGCTTCTTTGTGAAACCTCCTCTAACTATTGTACATCCTGTTGTGGTGAAACTTGGCTAGCCTAGCCAAACTTGGGAGTTGTTAAAGATTTCCTCTTGCTTCTATCTCACCTGTAATTAGATAATTAAGGTCCTTAGGGTCAGAGCCCCTAGAGGTGCTCATAGTCATTTACTTTGCTTTCTTTTCATCCTCTCTTTCTTCCAATCTATCTTTCATACAAAGATTTCTACACTTCAGTTCAGATTGCATTACTCATCTACTAACATTTTCATATGTATCCTTTATTTTTAAAAATATTCAAGGCATATAAGGCCCTTCAAATTCTTCTCCTTTCTAGAATACCCTCTTGGCCTCTTCATCTGCATGGCAAATTATTACTCTCCCTTCATATATCAACGTCTGTCTTCTGCACTCTCCTTTCTTGAGGCTTCTGGGTCTCTTATATTTAAAAATTGCTCATTTTCCTGTCTTTCTTCACACTAGACTTTGAGCTACTTGGGAAGAGAGACTGTTTTCTCGTTTAGCACCTAGCATAATACTGGTACATAGTAAATTTTCAAGACATGTTCATTGAATAGATGAATTCTTTCCAAGAAGATAAAAATTTTTAACCATTGTCTGGAATCAGCTACTTTATCTGTTTTATCTGTTAATGAGGCAGTGAGATGAGATGGTTTCCAATGTTCCCTTCCAGTTTTAGGAATCTGCATATTTTTTCCTTGCTGTACTATCTATACTGTCTTTATACACTATTGTCATTTATTTTATAAAACATTTAAAATTTATTTTCAGTTTTATTTTATAAAACATCTAAAATTTATTTTCAGTAACCACATGTAGGATTGATTAATCTTAAGTGCATCTTAAAAGGATGGGGTATTATCCCCTTGGTATTTATTTTATATCATTTCAGTTAAAATTTTTCCTATCTTTAGTTCTAATAATACATTAGTTTTTACAAATGGAGATCAATTAGGGACAAAATTTATCATGAATAATTTTAGTTTGGATTTGGCTTCTTGTTCACTTTTTGTTGACACATACCCAAAGTATGATCCAGAGATGAGAAGACTGGTTTATTTTATAAACTTTGGAATGGCAGGTAGAAATACATTTTTTCCCCAAAAGGTAGAATTCAAGAAAACAGTATAGTTCTTTTCTTTCTTTTAACCTTTTAAGATAATAAAATAAGTCTGTTTTTAACTATAAAGAATTTTTATAATATTGAAGCACATTCTGTAAATTTAAACTTTTAAAAACTTCTCATTTTCAAAACAAGTCATATGTAACTGATTAGAATGTGTTTTTATTTAAAATATTTTACCAGCATGTGCAGAGTCATAACGCATTGCCAAAAAATGTAGTCTGGAAGCAAAACAGAAAACTGAAAATAATGCTATAATTTTTTAAATAAGAGGAAAATATTTTCTTTACACATGAAGGTTTTGGACCAAATGGTATTTAACCAACTAACTGACTATTAAAGCATTCTATTGTAGAAAAGCTTCATTTTTGGTAAAACTGATTGCATTAGTATATTACTTATGATAATAAGCATGGATTATTTTTTTCCCAAAGCAATGCTGTGATTTAGCTTTTGGAAGAAAGTGCAACTTTTCTGTGGGCTTAAGTATCAAAAATGCTTCTTAAAAACTTCAAATTATTATACATTAAACCAGGACTCTTGGAGCTTTTTCAGATTTTACTGCTTATAGTCACCGGGCCCTTGAGTAGATATTTTATGAACCTGTTTTTACCTGCTAGAAAATAGAATTTTTCATAATTAGGAGAAAACATCAGGTATTTTATCCCCTTGACTTTGTCTTTGCTTGTTATTGTTTGCTTTAGAGATTTATCTAAGTTATTGACATGATTCAGATTCCAGTGTGTGAAATAGAGCTTTTGAGAAGGTGCTTTGAATGGAAAAATAAATATCTTACAAAAGATCTTGCTTTGGGTGGGTCTAGTTCTGTTTGAATTTCTTGTTTTTCTTTGCCTTCATAGCTATATTCCATTATATTACATATCTTTAAGCATAAAATTGGTTAACACACTGAGAGGTTAGCTTTGAGACAGACGATGATAAAATCTCAAGGCAATTTTCAAATATACGTATTTAAGAAAATACTCATATTGGGGCGCCTGGGTGGCTCAGTTGATTGAGCGTCCCAACTCTTGATTTCAGCTCAGGTCATGATCACAGGGTCATGGGATCCATGTTGGGCTCCATGCTGAGCATGGAGCCTGCTTAAAATATTTTCTTTCTCTCCCTTTCCTTCTCTCCCCGACTCTCTCTCTCTCAAATAAAATTTATAAAAAAGTATTCATCTGTGTTTCTATTAAAGAAAAAGAAAATACTCGTTTATGTTTAAAGTCATTTTACACTATGCATTATGTCCCATTTCTCTGTTATTATTATAGGCACCTTCTGATTTCCAGGAAATCTTTTTATATTCCTCAGTGACTGATATGCAGTCTGTCTTCCATTCAGTTTTATGCTATCTTCCTTTGCAGCTTTATAATTTGTGGTGATAACTCTTTTCATGTCCTCTGTATTTTTATTTGCCATCTTTTATGACCATTCTTTAGGTCTGTATCTTAACCAGAATTTTTATGTAATTAAAAAAAATTGTGTATTCTCTGCTTATATAAGGATGATTTTTTTTTTAAGTAATGACTGTTTAGTGAGTAGATATTTATCTTGCTATCAAGAAACTTACCTGACAAGGGAACATGTGAGGTTTATAAATAGTTATGGTACTTACGAGGGAGGTAAAGATAAAGTGCTATGCAAATTCAGGGGAGCAAATAAGTTATTCTACCTGGGCAATCCAGAGGGGGTGGAATCTAAGAAAACTGTTAAGTATTTCAAACCGAGAGAGGTACAGGGAGTAACCAGAATTAACAAATGTTATTTTCAGAAGTCTAAAGGTTAAATCTTTTTTTTTTTTTTGAACAAAATAAGCCTCATCAGGCTTAACCTTACACTTCGTCTTGTCTTTTCCCTGTTGTTATTGTTACCAGTTTGTGGTAGTAATGGTAGTGGCAGTGGGTTTTGTCTCATCTTTATTCCTTACATACCGCTCTTCGCATTGGGGTTTAATTTTCTTCTTGAAATATCCGGTAGTGGTTCTTTCCATTTGTCTCCTTTTTAGCTCTACATTCTTCCTTCTTTGTGTTTTCCTCCCATAATTTTCCACTCACTAATTTTTTCTCCGTCCCTGGATAACCAGCTGCCTAACTTGTCCATTGAGACTTTTATTCTAAGAATTCCTGTTTCACTTTTTTTTTTTTTTAAAGAAAATGCTTGTTCTTTTCCTATTGTTGATTTCTTGTCTTATGGCATCTATTTCTTTACTCATTTCTTCTACCATGAGATAAATTTTTTTTTTTTCAGTTCCTCTTAGCTGTGTCTCTGGGTGTGGTAGTCCTGTCATTGATCGTGTTTTCTGACTCTTTAATAAATGAGGCTCATTCCATTCTTTTTTTTTTTTTTTTAACTGTGAACTTCTTTTTAGTGGGTGTTATTTTCCTAGGAGCCTTCCTTGGATTGTGAAGGCATACTGATAAAGAGATTTTTTTTTTGCTTCAGCCAAACTCCTGTTGGCTTCACTGAATCTGGAGGTATTGTTTTTAATTTCTTGGAGATGGAACAGACTTGGATATTGTGATTTCTTATGTGTGATTCTTTTCTATCCATGTCCCTAGACTTTCTTGTGACTATCCCAGGCCAGTGAGCAGAATATTCCTACAAGTTGTTTTATAGGTGATCTTCTGAACTTAAGGCTCTGCTCATGCTCTGATTTTTGAGCTCCTGAATAATTTCTGGCACCTGAGAGTTTCTTTTCTTGCCTTTTATTTTTTCCCTTAAGGTTTATGTATCTTGAGAGAGAGAGAGAGGTGGGGGGGGGGAGAGGCAGAAAGAGAGGGAGAGAGAATCCTCCTCTGACAGCATAGAACCTGACATGGAGCTCAAACTCACAAACCATGAGATCATGACCTCAGCCAAAATCAAGAGTCGGACGCTTACCTGACTGAGCCACCCAGGCGTTCCTCTTTTCTTGCTTTTAAGCTTAGTTTATTTTACTTTTTTTGTTTGCTATACTGTATATAACATTTCTGTGTTGCACAGTTAAGCTTCTCATGTCTTTGTTCAGAATTAAGAGATTGACATTTGTAGCATAGCTTTGGAAGACAGACAATGGTGAGGGCATTCCAAGATAATGAAATAGCATGAGCAGAGATATGGAGTGAGTAGTTATGAGGCTTTCATAGAGAAAAACTGAAAACCTCATGGTTGGCTTACATTCAGGGTACATGGAGATTGTTAATAAGAAATATGTTTAGAAAGGTGGGTTGGAATCAAGTGCAGTAAGCCTTGAATGGTAGGCTAAGGAATTTGGACTTTATTCTACATATAGCAGGCAGCCAGTGCATGTCTATTTGTATGAGAGTGATGCAGAGCTTTGCCTTAGGAAGATTAGTTTGATAACCATGAATAGATTGGAATGGAGAGAACATACTAGAAATAGGGTAACCGATTGAGAGAGTATTAACTGTAGGCCATGAAAGAGGTTAAAAAAAAAAAAGAGCTAAGATTAGGTAACAGTAGCAGCAATGAAAATGATGTGAGAAGTAAATAGATGTTTGTAGAGAGATACTGTGATGTAGATTTCTCATTGGTATGCAGGGGGAAGAGGATTCAAGATGACTCTAGAAGTATGTTGAAACTATTAAGAAACACAGACACAGGGCTAGGTTTGTAAAGGAAGATGAGTTCAGTTATGAAAATTTAAATTTGTAGTTCCAGTGGGACACCGAGTATGAAAGGCCACTCAAGCAGATAAAAATGCTTGGGCTATAACTAAGAAAGAAGGGCAAAAGACCAAAAGATAAGATTTGTAGGTTTAGTATGACAGAGTTGATAAATGAAGTCAGACATTTTAGAGATAGAGTCAAGAATAGGAGAAGACTTGGGGTGCCTGGATGGCTCAGTCAGTTAAGCACTCAACTTCAGCTAAGGTCATGATCTTGCAGTTGGTGGGTTCGAGCCCTGCATTGAGCTCTGTGCTGACAGCTCAGAGCCTGGAGCCTGCTTCAGTCTGTGTGTCTCTCTCTATCTCTGCCCCTCCCCTGCTCAAACTCTGTCTCTCTCTGTCTCTCAAAAATGAATAAAAGTTAAAAAAAAAATTAAAAAAAAAGAATAGGAGAAGACGCCATCATAGCTGCAGAAGGGACTCGTGGAAATTGCAGTGTCTGTAGCAGGAGGTGCCTGCAGGGTTGTGGGGTGGTGGGCTTGGTCTCTCCCTGCATGCGGCTCTGCTCCAGCCCAAGCCATGCTTCAGGAGCCTGCTGAGGGGTGCGAGCCAGGATCCTTCCAAGTTACTAATGAGCAGGAATAAAATTGGAGAACAGACAAAACTGATAGAATATGCTCCATCCCTAAGGAAAAGCAAGACACTGAAAGTGCAGGAAACATAACAAGCTTTCAAACCATGCAAAAGAAAGAAACTTAGGCAAAATGACAAGACAGAGGAATTCTTCACAAAAGAAAGGTCAAGACTAAATCATAGCCAGGGACTTGCTCAAAACAGATATAAGCAATATATCTGAACAAGAATTTAGAACAACAGTCATGAGACTACTAGCTGGGCTTGAAAAAAGCATAGAAGGCACCAGAGAAATCGTTGCTGCTGAGATAAAAGACTGAAAACTAGCCAGGCTGAAATGAAAAATGCTGTAACTGAGGTGCAAAACCAACTGGATATAGTCACAGTGAGGACTGAAGAAGCAGAGGAGATACACACACACACACACACACACACACACACACACACAGACACACACACAATGGAATATTATTCAGCCATCAAAAATGAAATCTTGACATTTGCAATCACGCGGATGGAACTAGAATGTATTATGCTAAGTGAAATAAGTCAATCAGAGAAAGACAAATACCGTAGATTTCACTCATATGTGGAATTTAAGAAACAAAACAGATGAGTATATGGGAGGGGGGAAGAGGAGAGAGGGGAACAAACCACAAGAGACTCCTAACGATAGAGAACAAACTGAGGGTTGATGGAGGGAGGTAGGTGGGGGATATACTAGATGGGTGATGGGTACTAAGGAGAGCACCTGTGATGAGTACCAGATGTTGAATATAAGTGATAAATCACTGAATTCTACTCCTGAAACCAATATTGCACTGTGTGTTAACTAACTGAAATTGAAATAATAGCAAAAAAAGAATAGGAGAAGGTACGAGGTAAACCAAGAAGGACGAGGTAAACCAAGAAGAAAACTAGTAATTAGGAGCCAAGTGGAAAAGAGAAATTTGAGGAATCCTGTGTGAAAGCAGTAGGAGTGTGGCCCAAATGATAGACATTCTTATGGAAGTCACAAGCTAAGAGCATTTTATAGCTGGAGGCTGTCTCCAGATAAAGAGAGGTAGAGGAAGATGTTGTGGGGGATGAGAACAGAGAAATGTCCATTCAATGGTGATGAGAGTCAAAATGCAGGATATTAGAGTGGAAATAATGTAGCAATTTAACTTTTGAAATAAAACATACTAGAGTGTGCTAGTATTTGTGAAATACAGATCTGTGCATATATGTTTATGTATATATAAATGTATTATATATATGTATATTTATGTATGCAAATTTCCCCATTTGTCTTTTAATATGAAGGTATTGGCATCCTTGGGTTATTCTAGTGTCCTGTGATAAAAATGAACAAGCAGGACTACTCCTTATCTTTTGACTAATGTAAAAAATATAAACAAAACCTCCACTTGAATCTTTATAATTAGGGTACAATGAAAGGGGGAACAGAGAGGGCAAAACTATTAAATATTGTTGAAATAGATGTGGGAAGAGACAGGAAGGTCACAGAGTTGGGAAAGGAGAGGTACATATTAATTAGCAGAAAGTAAAGCACTTTGGAAATTTGGGCTATTGTGAGAGTATACTTTGTATTAATAGTATCAAAGAGAATATGTAGGATGGTCAGGGATATATACTTCATTGAATATCTGTTCTTTGCCAGATGTAATATACACATTTTCTTGTTTAATCCTCTAAAAAATACTATGAAGAGGTACTGCCTCCTTGTTTCTTTTACAGATGAGGAAATAAGGATCAGAAAAATTAAAGCACTTTCCAAATCATGTTTGTAATTGTTCAAGGAGAGATTCAAACCTAAGTGTATGTTTCCAAAGTCTTTGTCCTTTCTACTAAACCATGATGTCTTTATGTATTAATGTGGTGGTACAGTGAAGAAAAGGGAAATGATACAGGAGAGAGGACTGAGGTTGTTTATATTTAATTTAGACAGTGCACTTAACAAAAACCCACACCAGTGGGGACAGTTCTGCAAATTTAGGGGGTGCTTAACTAACATTGGACAGAGAGAAGAGTTGGATTTGGTTATCCATCTAGGCTGTTCCCTTAATATTAGCTACAGAAGGCTCAGTATGTTTCATTCTGAAGTCAAATGCTCTACCACTGAGCTACGCCCCCTAGTATGTTTCATTCTGGTAAAGAAATACAAATCTGCAGCAGCATTATGGGGAATATTCTAGATTATCAGGAATTTGGCTGAGGTCTCCTTGACCACTTAACCAATTTCATCTGCCACTTTGTTTTTGCTGCTTTAGTAAATCAGCTTTTTAACCAGTACTTAGGTTTGCTGTTTAGATGTGTATTCTTCAAAGGGTTCTTTGCAGATAAATCTGATTTTACTAACTTTCCCTATCTTAAATTAATGTATTCACCTTGCTCATAAACCAGAGTCCACTAAAACAGTACAGAGAACAATATGAATGTAACATATTGCAGTGTTAAACATATTTTAAGATAAATTATTATAATTAACATGAATTATTGCAAATGGAATCAAAGTAGTAATATTTTATGAAACTAAGGCCAACTAAGAATGGTTCGTTTTACATGCAGATTGTGTACTGGATTAATGGCTATGCTCTTTGCACTACTTTTTAAAAAATATTTCATACATAGAAAAAATATATGATACATAATTTTACAAAGAGTAATAATAAAACAATTGCTGAATTTTTTCCATTCTTTTTAAAAAATTATTTATTTTGAGAGAGAGAGAGACAGAGTGGGGAGGGGCAGAGAGAGAGAGGAAGAGAGAGAATCTCAAGCAGGCTCAGCACTGTTAGCACAGAGACTGATGTAGGGCTCAAATCCACAAACCAGGAGATCATTACCTGAGCTGAGATCAAGAGTCAGATCCTCAACCTACTGAGCCACCCATGTGCCCCTTTAATTTTTTTTTAAGTTTATTTATTTTGAGAAAACTAGGACAGAGAGAGAGAGAGAGAGAGAGAAGAGAGAGAGAGAATCCCAAGCAGACTCTGTGCTGTTAGTGCAGAACCAGATGCGGGGCTCGATCCCATGAATGGGGAGATCATGACCTGAGCTGAAATCAAGAGTTGGGTGTCTAACTGACTATGCCACCAAAGTACCCCTAATTTTTTCCATTCTCATTGCTTCTCCCTCCTCTACTCCTTCAGGTTCTGTATTTTGAATTCCACTCATTAACTTAGGAGATGGAGCATAACCAATGCTGTAGAAGTCCTCTCTGCATGCATTCTTCTTCTCTTTATTGTTGTCCCACCTCAAATCAGAGATTCAGTCACCCTGAAACTGCTGATTGTCATTTACTTGCTTTGTTTACAGTTTGGTCATATCTATACATTCCATGTGTACTTTGCATTTCTGAGCTTCATATGAATGAACTGTGCTCTACATATTTTCTGTAACTTGCTTTTTGTCGTTGCTTTTACTTAGCATTGTTTATGAAAGTCAGCAGTGTTGATACATGCGTGAAGCTGTATATCCTTTGTTTCCACTGCTGTACTCTATTCTACTGTGTAAGTAACAATTTGCCCATTCTTCTGTCAGTGGATATTTCAGTTGTTTCTTTTGTTCTTTTGCTATAAGAAACATTACTGCTATAAATCCCATGAAGAGGCCCTAGATGGAGAAATCTAATAGGTTTCACATCTCTGTCTCTGCCATTATTCTTAAAATTACAAGAAGGAGTCAGACACAAGTAGCAGGTTCTAACACCTTTCCAAGTGGCTTAACCTACCTTGATTCTACCT
Source organism: Panthera uncia (assembly GCF_023721935.1). Taxonomy (NCBI): domain Eukaryota; kingdom Metazoa; phylum Chordata; class Mammalia; order Carnivora; family Felidae; genus Panthera; species Panthera uncia. Next base: position 38,702,281 of record NW_026057582.1, on the reverse strand, counting down.
TCTTTGAAAATCTAGGGGAAGAGAGTGCATAAGGCATTAGTATGGAGTGGCAACATTTACCACACCTGAACACACCCTTCACTTCAAAAAATATTAGCTTCTGTATTAGTGAGGTTGTCTAGAGAAATAGAACCAGTAGGAGGGAGAGAGGGAGGGAGAGAGAGACAGGGAGATAAAAGAGATTTATTATAAGTATCAGCTCATGTGATTATGGAGGCTGAGAAGGCCCATGATCTGCTGCCTGTAAGCTAGAGATTCAGGAAAGCTAGTGGTGTAGTTCAAAGGCCTAAGAGAGAACCAATGGTGTAGGTGCCAGATCAAGTCTAGATGCCAGTCTGGAGCTTTCAGGACAAGAGAAGATCGATGTTCCAGCTCAGTCATCCATAGGAAATTCAGTCTTTCTCCACCTTTTTGTTATTCTCAGGTCGTCAACAGATTGGATAATACCTACTCCTGTTGGGTAGTTCACCAATTTAAATGCTCATCTCTTCCAGACACACTCAGAAATAATGATTTACCAGATAATCTGAGCATCCTGTGGCCCACTCAACGTAATTTTATGTTTACACATAAAATTCACCACCATTTTTTTTTTGGTTTTGTTTTTTGGCATATTATATATATGTTGTTGTTCTCTAGGCCCCTGCCTTAGGCCCTCTCTTTTCTCATTCTTTCCTGTCTCCTTAAATATTATCATCTACCTGATGGTTTCAGATACCATCTAAATAGTGATGACTCCCAAATTGTTACCTTCATTCTATAATTTTCTTCTTAGCACTTGGCGCATATATCCAGCTGCTATATCCACTCATGTGTCTGTTCTATAATCACTTCAGACTTAACTCCAAAATTAAACGAATGATCTTTCCCTTCCCTTCTCTCCCACACCAATTTGTTTCTCTTCCAGTTTTCCATTGCCTCTGTGAGGGCACATTCCCAGTTCCACATGACTAGATAGCTGGAAGTTGACTTTGACACCAGTTTCTCCTCTTCTCTTGCTCCCATATCCACTCACTCAGTTGGCTTTTAAATATCTCTTAAACCAGTCCTTTTTTTTTTTTTGGTTGTTACCACTGCTACCACCCTAATTTAGGTGCCATGATCTTAAGCCTGGAATAGAGAAACATTCTTATTAGGAGTCTCTCTCTAATTGACTCCTGCTTTTTTTCCCATCCATTGTACAGTCAAAGTAGCTTAAATAACCAGGTTCCTAACAGTAACTTTTCAGTGGCTCCCATTGCCCTTTGAATAAAATTCACAGTTATTAACATTTCCTATAAGGTCTTCTTTTGGATAATTTCTGCCAGCATCTCCAGCCTCATGTTGACCTGGAGCCACCTTTCCCCCATGTTCTCAATATGATGCTTTGCTGCTACATTCTTCCTGCACTGGATTGCTGCTCTATTCCTCTTGCCTTGCTAATAACTAACTCTTCCTCATCCTTTGGGTCTGAATCTGACTGTCCTTTCCTTAGGGAGACCTTTTCTGAACTTGTTCATACTGGCTTCCTTTTAATCTACACTGATAGAGCCCTGACTTTCTCATTCATAATATTCATTATTTAACATCTTTTTTTCTCTGCTGAATTATAAGGTCCATGAGAATATGGAGTCTGCTCTCTGTTTTATTCTGAGAGTTGCTTCAATACCTGGCATATAGTAGGCACTCAGTAATTTGTTTTAATTTTTTGAAGAAGGAATGCACTGCATACATATAAATTTCTGCATTTTGTCTGTCCCACCTTTGGGGAAAAATTACCATCCTGGTTGTATAAAGTTATGATGAAACATCTGGTATACGTCTGTTACATGGAATTCACAGTAAGAAATTACATTAAATAAGCCAGAATGAGGCACTAGGATTTTTAGGAACTTATCAGAAATTAGGGGCTCCTGGGTGGCTCTGTCACTTAAGCATCCAACTATTGATTTTGGCTCAGGTCATGATCTCATGGTTTGTGAGATCAAGCCCCATGTTGGGCTCTATGCTGATAGTGTAGAGCCTGTTTGGGATTCTCTCTCTCTGTCCCTCCCCCTCTCAGTGTCTCTTTCTCTATCAAAAATAAATTTAAAAAAAAGGAAAATCAGAAACTAGGATATTTGTTTTTATTATCTCTACTATATTTTCACCACAGAAGTGACACCTGTCCCTCACTGGGACATACAAAATCTATATATGATTTGTTATTTTTATGACTGATATGATTTGTTATTTTTAGATTTTTCATGAAACTTTGCCTTCCCTTCTCTCCTCTGGTTATTTTGAATAAATTCATAGGAATGAGTATCATAATGTTTTAAGAATCAGTAAGTAAAAACATTATTTATACCATTTTCCTGCTTAACCTCATTTAAGCATTTAGAATAATACTGACATTAGCTAAACATATTATAACTGAGATAAACATCTTCTTACTTTGAGGAGTATATTTAAGATTTATCAAAAATCATTTGATATATATGGCCATCCTTTATTATCTGTTTTCATGGCTCTATTCGAGTGTATCTCATAGCACCTGATTCCTGAGATACTCTTGTATTTATTTGTATTCTTCAGATGGAATCTATCCTTAGCGTTCTATCATTTGATATATCCAGAACTACCAACAAAAATTGCTCATAGAATATGTTACACTTAAATAGCTATATCTTTTATGTGTTCAGTCATTTACACTCAAATCAAGGAAGTATTCCTTTCACTTTGTAGTTACATTAACTTTCAGTAACAGCTACCCTGTCCTAAAAATGCCTAGTGTGTTATTTGATAGCATTAAATTGCACACTTTACTTTTAGTTATAATTCAGAAAGGCTTATTTGAGCAATCTGTATTCAGCTGTACACTTGGGCACCATGTGGCTTTTAATTTCTAAATCTGAGCTTTGCTGTTCAGATGGTCTAAATGTCTGGGATAAATTGGTTACTAGATTTCTAAGTGTATAGTATAAATCTGAAAATAGCTTTAATAGCTAGTTTATTCAATTTGTGTTCTCACATGCAGGTTAGATAATGAAGTGAAGAGTAGTATCATGATTATGGAAGTTTGTTATATTTTGGTTGGAGTTCACGAAGCTTTGTGTTTTTATAATCAAACTGCCCTCAGAATTATGTACAGTAGTTCTGACTTGAATTGCTTTCCTCATTTATGTTAGAATATATGATTGTCAGTTTCCCTCTGTAGACAGTTTGTCTGTTATTCTGACATCATGGTTGGGTTAGGGCACCTAAGCACTAATTTCAGTTTTCAGAATGTTGCTGCTTTTTAGTGATAATTGAGTACACTATTGCTCTGATTGTTTTTAAACCCATTGAGATAGACTTCAGGTTGTTCATGTAAATCTTTTATAGCCTTGGCTGAATTTCTTATAAGAGCTCTTGGTCTCGACAGCTGGGATCAGCTGGTTAATGTCTCTTAATGGCACTTAGATTTGAATTTTGTAGGCTGGGAGGCAGAAATACTTGGAACTGGTCTGTTTGATGCATAGTGCCTTTAAATTCAGGTTTAAAAATGGGCCCACTTGTGAAAAGAAGGTCTTAGGCTCTAGAGTTCACCCCCTTTCTTAGGAAAGGGAAACACTATAGTGTTAAAAACTTGGACTTTTCTTTTTTTTAACTGCCCATTGGGCCTGGTAATTTGAGGTAAAGGAAACTAATATGAACTTCACATTTTAATTTCAATTTCAATTTCAAGATTCTTTGATTCTCTAGAGCCAAAGTGTTTCAAGGGTTTTCATGAGGAGGTTATGACTGGAGGGGAAGAGTGCTGCCTCTCGGTCTTGAGTGACAGCCCCTGCCCTCTGCCCCTAGCTGAGGACTCAAAGCATTGTTGAATAGCACTAAAATGAGCTGAGTCCAAGACTTTAGCCAGATGGTCGATATAGGGCTTTTAAAGGAAGCGAAATAGTAAAAGAGTAATCTCAGAGGAACTCTCTTATGTTAAAGGACTGAGTAAATGAAGTCTTTCTGAAGCTAAGTGTAAATTATACCACCTTCTTTGGGAGTAGAAGCTGCTAAATGTAACAGAAGAAAATGACAGTGTAGGAAATCAAAGTTCAGGAACAAACTTTCAAGTGTGGTTTTTGAATGCTTAATCCTTTCTTACTCCTCTCACAGGATCCACTGCCTCCTTTTCCTCCCCCTCCTCCAAAGTCTGTTTGAAAGGGATTTTGATGGGTAATGGCAAAGGAAAGCAACTTTAGACACAGTATAAATTAGGGCACAAGATGCCCTTTGTACAGGAATTATCTTAGACATGCTTTTGAAAGCATACTTTTTTTTAGTCTTATTAAGAAAATAATCAAAGGTATGATTTTTAAAGCTTTGAGTTTAGTCTGCTTTCAGTAAAAATAAGGTATAGATACCAAAGTAAGCAAACCTCTTTTTTTTCTTTCCTGGTTTCTGCTTATAAGATTTACAGGTATTTAAAATTAACCCATGAAAAACAGAAATACTGTCCTGGGATTGGCTAAATAGTCAGAGCAATTACCTCCAGGCTCCAAAATCCAACTGAGCTTGACTTTTAGAAATAAATTTGGCTAAGACTTCTTCCTCATTCTGTTATATAAAGGTGTACATGAATTGATACTGACCTTTGCCAGAAACCCCAGGAATCCTATTCAGTGATGTACTTGTAATGGTCATGAAAGAATTAAAACAACACAGATGGGGATTAATGTGAAAAAGCAGGCAAAATGCTAAATTCTCATTGTGTGGTTTCAGCGTGTCAGATCCTTTACAATACTTTGGTGTACCACAATAATTAAAGGGTTTAAGAACATTAAGTTAAAATACCTAGAAAATAAAAGCCCACAGTTGAGTACCAAGAATGAATTACGGGTTTTTTTTTTAAATTGGAATTAATGTAAGTTGCCATGGTGAAAATAGATTGAAATATTTAACAGTAACTATTTTGTGTAGCCCTAGAGATCAAAAACAGTAATGTAAATAAGCAGGTCTTTAAAGAACTATACTCACAGACATGTTTAATGTAAATGATTGCTAGAAGGGAAGTGTATTTTCTTCAGTGCTATGCAAAGAAATTTTAATTGACTTGATTTTGGCAGTAAGAATCTACAACTTAGCATTAATAACTAAAATTTTAAAATGTTTGTTCATTGCTCTGGATTATGACTGTTCAAGAAACCCTATTTTCGAACACTAATTAATCATTTTAAATAAACTTTTTTTACACATTTATGGCATCAATGAGTATGACTGTTTATTACATTTTACCTATAAAATGTTGAACTGTTTTATATACTCTTTATGGAAACAGTGCACGGTCATAAATTAAAAGATGCAACTGTTTTGGATATTTTACTGGTGGTCCTGTGTTTTCCTGCCAGCAGTGCAGCTGTTTCAGGTTTCTCAGGATAACATATAAAAAGCTGTATGTACACTTCAAGTTTATGCTTGAATTGCCAAGCCAGAAATGGTATGACTCAACTTTCCCAGAAGCAAGTTGTACCAAAATGTGATGAATCAAAACAACTAGTTGCACAGCGTTTCTATTACAGCTATGAAAACCAGTTCTCTTCATGATAGTTGGCTTCTTAAGGTTGACAGACATTCTCCGGTGGTACCTGAATTTTGCCAGGAGAGAACAGCCACTGGATCGAAGACTGTCCTTTTCTTTTGAGGGTCTGAGGAAAGGAAGGTTAATATAGTAGTGTCTGGTATATGGATAAAACTTACCTGAAACTTGTATCAGGAATGGAACATTTCATTTCCAAGATACTTGTAAAAATATTACTTATTTGTGTGATGGTTTTTGAGATCTCACTGGAGAGAAATGGATTTTATGCTGTTCCAGGTTGATTTTTAGACTTCTGAGGTGACTTATCTAATTTACATCATTTCTGATGCATCACAGTCTTAACAGTGGACATTTTATTGTGTCCTGGGGTGAAATAAGCAGATATTTCTTCTGTCCATGTGGTAGGTTTGGTGGGTGAATCCCTGTTTAAATCCCATGGGACATAAGGTTCTATCAGGAGTTTGACAATGACTGTTTAATAACAGCCTCGAAAGTGGGATACATTCACCAACGTACAGAAGATGGATACAGGGAGAAAATATTAGAACTTTGGTTGAAATATTTTTATCTCCTTTGAATATTCATATATATTTTATAATATCCTTCTATATTAGTATGTTATATAATTATTCACTATATATTAATGCAGTAAGTATATAATTTATAAATAAGTATACAAATATTGGAAATGCATGCTCAAATATTTTTACTGCTATAAATACACTATCAAAAAGTTTGTAGATCACTGCTCAGTAAATATTACCTTTCTCCTTCTGCTTTCCCCTTTCACCCTTGGCAGAGAAGCAAAGAATTGAGTTAACACCTTGATTTGTGGTAGTGTGAATAAATTATAGCCAATTCCAGGAGCTTATGTCGCGTCTTACTTTGGCCACTTTTTCTCTTTGGCCTCTTATATTGCCATATATTTTTTAATCACACAACCTTATTAAACATGGATACAAATGAAAAACAGACTTGTTATTATGTTAGAAATAATAAGTTGCTCATGCATCAAGACTTTGACACACAGGAAGTTTGAATGAATGAGTAGAAAAGTTTCCAAGTTATTAAAATGTTCTGGTACCTGATTTATTCATTTGCCATACCCGTAATTCTAAGGTGGGTGAAGCTCCTTTACTTCCTGAGGCCTGAAGAAACAATGTGGTTTCTTAAACTAGGCATTAAAGCAAAGCTGGAAATATTTGTTTTCCAACGATGCTGTTAGTCATGCTAACAAGTTGACCTTCTTTGTCTAGGATTGTCCTATATTTTAGGCTTGTTTGTCTACCTTTACCAAGGTAGAGAGTTTTAATTGCTAAATAATATATGTATGATTGGAGAAAAGTGGTTTCTGTTACACTGTCTTTTGAGACAGTTCAAAAGACTTCTGTATTTACTAATTGGGACATTCTGTTGAAATCAGGCTTTCAGAGATTTCTCATGTGAGGAAGGAGACCATATATTTTTGTAATACTGAAGTAAATTTGAAGTAACTAGTATATTTTTCAACCCTCCTTCATTTAAGTATTTGTTTCAGAATTCATTTATGCAAAACATTCAATATTTATGTAAAATATTAATACAGTAGTATTATGATACTATGTATTTATTTATTAAGAGTATGCCAGAAGGAGAATAGCAGTTAGGTACCCAAACAATAGCCAACAAGACAAGTAATTTCTAAAAATTGGGAACAGTGAAGGATGCCTGGGTGGCTCCGTCCTCTAAGCACCTGACTCTTGATTTTTGGCTCAGGTCATCATCTCACAGGGTTCCTGAGATCCAGCCCGGTGTCATCGGGCTCTGCGCTGTCACCCTGAGCCTGCTTGGGACTCTCTCTCCCACCCTCTCTCTGCCCCTCCCCTGTGCATGCTCTTTCAAAGTAAATAAGTAAACATTTAAAAATTGGGAACAGTGGGCATTTTAATAGCCAGTATTATTTTTGAAACCTCCTTGAGAGCTGTTTTAAGATCTTAATGTAATTTGCTTTACAATAAACTCATTAAACGACTTTAGGCGCTCTCTCTATATAGTTGGTGAGTTTCCTTTTAAAAAATAGTAATGCATTTAGAATGTCTGAACATTTCAGTCTCAGAATTCCTCTTTAAAATTTGCATCAGTTTTACTATTGCTTTTAAAAATGTTACCAATTTATATATGCCTTCTATATCAATGCTATACTTTTTGTTTTGTTTTAGGTATTTAAACCATGTCAGAGCTGCCTCTCCACAGGATCTCGCTGGAGGCTATACTTCTTCTCTGGCTTGTCACAGAGCGCTACAGGATGCATTCAGTGGGCTTTTCTGGCAGCCCAGTTAACCTTTATTTCTTCTTTATAAGATTTGGACCTTGGAGCCGAACCAGGGAACTAGCAAAAGTAAAGCAGACTTGTAAAAGTATAGCCATATGCAGCTGCACCACAACAGTACCACCACATTAGCAGCTGTGTTAAAGTATTTATAAGAGAAAATTTCAGAACTAAGCTGAGTAATATAGTGGACAAATATATGTGAAAAAGATTTATTTTTTACTTATATTTTTCTGAGAGGGATCGAAGCTGTAAACTTCATCTGATGGAAGATATGAATAATTCACCTATGTATGCTTGAGGTTGACAGACTTGTAAAATCTTTTTAAAAATAAAGCTAGACTTTATATTAAGTTTTGTGGTTTTTCTCTTATTACAGTGTTTTACTTGAACACATTTTAAAATGCCATTTTGAATACGACATTTAGTGTTAATATCCAAGTCTATTATTTCTTCTCATAAAATGTTCCTTCCCCCCTCCCCCAATGTTCTTAATACTAGTCCAGACAAGTGGATATATTTCCTTCTACCAGCAGGTTGTGGCAAGTAAAACTTGACCTATGATAATGCCGTTCTCTCAATTTTAAGGACTCAGTGCCTGTTTTGAGCAGTGGAAAGTGAGACAACCTCGATCAAGGTATTATAGTTCCCAGCTGTGAGCCACACTTAGGATAAACCAGATGAGAGTATTAACCTGCTTTAATGACAAATTCAAAGAAATAAGTTAATAAAATTTAATACCTAAATGGCACCTTTCACTTCAAATGTGAGCTCGTTTTATGATGAAACCTTGGAGACTGGAATGGATACATTTTAAACGAAATTTCCCAGAGTAAATTGCAGACTCTGATATAGTTTCTGTTGAAACTTCAAAGGCTTTTGGTATACCCAGGATTTTGCTTAGAGCTGGATGTGGACAGGACGGATATTTGTAGCATCTCAATCTTACACGAGTCTGTTACATAGACCACTGGGTACGGGACATACTTTCTCAAGGAAATTAAGGGATTTCCTATCAAATGTCCATCACAACAGATGTTAATTTCATGGGAGGAAAGTTATGTGAAACAAGATTTGTGGTTACATTAGGGTGGAATATCCTTATGTAACAACTCCATCTTATTTGACTAAGCAGGTACTAATTTTAGAGGTATATCTTTATCTTTACAATACAGTTGACCCTTGAAGAAGTTTAAACTATATGGATCCACTTACGTGTGGATTTTTTTTGTACAGTACTGTAAAAGTATTTTTTCTTCCTTATGATTTTCTTAACATTTTCTTTTCTCTAAGCTTACTTTATTGTAAGAATATAGTGTATAAAACATATAACATACAAAATATGCATAATTGACTGTTATGTTTGTTATGGCTTCTGGTCAACAGTAGGCTATTAATAGTTAAGTTTTGGAGGGAGTCAAAAGTTATATGTGGATTTTCCAATGTGTGTGTCGGGGGGTGGGTAGCAGTGCCCCAACTCCTGTGTTGTTCAAGGGTCAACTGTAGTTCTAACTATCTTTGATAACAGAAAACCAAGGCATCAAATAATTGAGTAGGCTAAGATAATATAAACAAGTTAATAAAAAGCTAGAATTGAAACCTTTTTTTAAAGTCTATTCCTATCTATACTCTATCAGGCTGCATCCTGTTTTTCATATCAGCATTCTCCAATTGAGGATTGGGGTTTTAAGTACAGTCTATAAATCTGTTCAAAGAATAGTGAGAACATTGGGCTTACGGTTAAGGCTTTTCTGTACTCAGCTGCCAAATTACAGTATCCAGTCTTCACAAAAGAAACACTATTACTTGTTCTTAGTGCCTTGTATAATGTATTTAAATGAACCAATTAATAGAACAGTTCAAAGGCTTTCGAAACTTTTTTCAAACCTACCTTATTGTAGAAATTGCCTGCATCTGATTTGGCAAATAAATTGAATTCCAAAACCTTTATATATTTGTAAATATTTTGCCCTTACTATTGCCATACCTTGTTCAATAGGCCAAATAAGTTGCTAACTAACCCTATTAGATCAAAGGGAATGGTGAAAGGTAACTTACTGACAATTCACTAAATAACAAATATTCTGAATTAATGAGGTTATCCCCTATCTTCCCAGTGATTTCCTCTTTCAGAGACAAAATGCTGTACAAATCTTTCTTCTACATGAATTAAGTCTTTTAACATTGTACAACACTAGCACAGAAACAATAGCTAGCAACTACTGAGCGATACCTATGCCCCAAGCACTGCATTTCATGCACTGTGTATTATCATCTAGTCTTTACACTGCTAGTATTATTGTACCCATTTTAACATATGGAGAAGCCAAGGCATAGGGAGGTTAACTAACTTGCCAAAGGTCAATACAACTTAAAAGTAGCACAGTGGATTTGAACCCAAGTGGTCAGAAGTCCATGCTCCAGAGATGACTGTCAAACTGTCAAGCTTATTATAAACAACAGCTGTGTAGAATCAAGTTTGAGTAGTCAAACTTTCTAAGACTTCCAGGAAGCTTTAAAGATGAAGTGTCTAGTTATTTTACGGTATATAAATGACATCAACTTAATAACCTTGTTTATATCCTTGGGAGAAATTCATTATGTAGAACATGATTGGACTATTAACTACCTTCCTTTGGGAAGCAGATGTTAATGGTATTGAATATGGTTTACATCATGGTCGGGATGCACTATTAGTATTTAATTTCATTCAATAAATATTTGATCTAATTCTCTTAGATGTTATCTTTAGGCTGTCAAATGGTGGTCAGGCGATCATTTCAAAATCCAATTAAGGTGGCAGAAAAACTTGTCAAAAGCTAACAAAGTTGAACAATTGTATGGGCATCTGGGTGGCTCAGTCAGTTAAGTGTCCAACTTCGGCTCAGGTCATGATCTCAGTTTGTGAGTTCACGCCCCGTGTTGGGCTCTGTGCTGACAGCTCAGAGCCTGGAGCCTGCTTCTGATTTTGTCTCTCTCTCTCTCACTGCCCCTCCCTCACTCATGCTCTTTCTCTCAAAAATAAATAATTGTGGGGGAAAATTTTTAAAAAGATGGATCTACTGAGCTTTCCACCTGTCATTTTCTAGTGGACATCAAGAGTTCAGTTACCAGGTATCCCATTAAAAACTTTAGGATGGGCCTAAATTTAAATAATGAAATAATCGTACATTCACTTATCCACTCTGAGGGAAAAGGGGGGAGGAGTTAAATGTTAATAGAGGCTTTTAAGGATTCCATTTCCTTTACAATTATATACTGCATATTTTGTCTAAGGGGTGACTAGATAGAGGCAAGAATCTTACCACTTTACATGTATGAATAAGAACATCATTTGTACCCATAGTTAGTATTTACAACCTAGTATGTCAATGTACAATACTAGGGAAAAAAAATCCCATTCCTACTTGCAAATTAAAATTCTCTTCACCTAGAGCAGAAGGCCAACTATGGACCCCTGGCCAAATCCAGCTGGTGCCTGTTTCTGTATGTTCCATGAGCTAGAATTGTCTACATTTCTTAAGGTTGAAAAAAGCCAAAACACATACTTTTTAACAAGTAAAAAGCATAAAAAATTCAGATTTCACTGTCCATAAATGAAAGTTGTTTTGGCATATAGTGCATGTATTGTCCATGGCTGCTCTGGGGTACTACTATGATGGAGTTGAGCAGCAACACAGACCTTATGGCTTGCAAAGCCTAAAATACTATCTGGTTCTTAACAGGAAGCATACTGACCCTTGACCTACATACTCCTCATTTGGAGGGGAGGGAAGGGAAGAAAATTAGAAGTCCCAAACTGAATTAACCCCCAAGGTCTTGCAGAGGATAGTTTTGATTTTCAGAATCAATTTTCAGTGCCTTTAGATAAGGAATGAGGGCTCTAATTCATTACTTTCCTACACTTTTTACCATTTATTGCCTTCACCTGTTTATATTACCTACTTGCTTCTGAAGGCATCTGAGTTTGTAATCAGTGATTTAGATGAGTGGTCCTCAAACCTTTCCGTAAGGCCAGACAGTAAATATTTTAGGCTTTGTGATAAAATAAGTTAGCACACTGTTTTTAATGAACAAAATTCAAAATATAATTGAGTGTGTCTAGTTACATTGTAGCTCAAGGAGAAGAGCACCTTGTTCCTTTAATTGGGGTTCTAAGTATTTCCTATCAAAATCAGTTGTAAATGATTACCTGTTATATAGTTATCTGTGATGAGATTTAAAAATGTCTTTTTTTACATAGATATATACTACCAAATACTGGCACCAATCCAGAAGCATATGATTTTAATTGGGTATATTCATCACTTGGAAGGCATTTGTAGAACTCTATTAGATTCTTCCCTTGATACCTGCCTTTTAGCATGTCATTACATAGCACATTAATCACTTCCAATTGAACATTAGGTAGAAGCTCAATTATGGTAAATAGATTTTGAAATATGTGAATTTCCTTTGCATTTTTGCCAAGGTCCGAAAAAATGCTGAACACAGAAAATATCTCTACTGCTAATTTGAAAGTGGAAATCTTGTTTCTTGTTTTAGTTTTTGACAGCATGAGAAATGTGGAACAAAAGATACTGTGATTCAAATGTCTGTTGAAATGACTACCGCAGTTTCACATTAAAGTTGTTTGCTTTATAATTATAGGTTAAAACCTTTAAGAAATATTATCAAGTCATTAGCAAAAGCTAATTTCCAGAGCCATTCAGTGTTCTAGAATAATGTTTAAGAGTGGTTCCTCTTGTTAAGAAAAATTTCAGTCTTGACCTTGAACTCGGAAAATTGCAATCAGGGGCGCCTGGGTGGCTCAGTCGGTTAAGCGGTCGACTTCGGCTCAGGTCATGATCTCGCAGTCTGTGAGTTCGAGCCCCACGTCGGGCTCTGTAATGACAGCTCAGAGCCCCGGAGCCTGTTTCAGATTCTGTGTCTCCCTCTCTGACCCTCCCCTGTTCATGCTCTGTCTCTGTCTCAAAAATAAATAAACGTTAAAAAAAAATTTTTTTTTTTTAAAAGAAAAATTGCAATCAAACTTGACAATTACTAAGCAAATCAAACTCATGTTGAACAAGCCAGATTCAGATTCAAGTTCAATTTCTGACAAAAATTAAAGGACTTGAGGGTGGTTAGGAGCCATGAAAGCAAATGAAACTTAGTATTGACACCACTAGTTCAGTAACACATGGCAGGTTCAAATATCTTCTGCAGGGAACTTGCTGGTGAAGAAAGGAGTGAATAACCACAGGTTTTACCAAGCTCTGTATATTTCTCCCAACTAGGTCTTTTTTTTTTTTTAATGTTTGTTTATTTTTGAGAGAGAGCACGAGTGGGGGAGAGGCATAGCGAGAGAGAGACACAGAATGCGAAGCAGTCTCCAGGCTCTGAGCCATCAGCACAGAGCCCAACGCGGGGCTCGAACTCAAACTGTGAGATCATGACCTAAGACCAAGTTGGACACAACTGACTGAGCCACCCAGGCTCAGGTCTTTTTCTACTTCATATATCTTTTACCACCATCAGTTGTAACACATCATAGCAGATTCCACTTCAGGTTGTAAAGAATTGTTTTCTCAACTTCTTTAAAAATACTCACCCATAGTTGTTCCGTGCAGAGTATTCATAGAAGCTTAATTCTTCAGCAACTTCAAACTCAGCACTGATGTCTCAAATAAATAAGACCTGAGCAGTAGTAGTAACATCTATCAACTCATCAAGAATCAGACTCATTTACCTTTTTAATTGACTTGATTTTGTTCCCAGTGTCCCAAACTTTTTGAGCAACTGTTTTTTCCAAAAGGCCAACAAACAGTCTCAAACAATTTTACTTTCCCTGGATACATTTCTTTGGCTGCTGCACTCAAATACAATTAACTCGCCATCAGTAAATGGCTTTCCTTGATGGGGTTGCGAGAGTCCCTTAGAGACTTATTTCAGTTGAACCCTCATTTTCATTTTTTATTTTGTGAGGAAGTTCTGTTCATTTGAGATATTTCTAGATTAAATTTCTAGTTTTTCTGACAGTTGCTTGCCTGTGAGTGAAATACTAGATGAGTGCTTCTATTGGTAATGTCAACATATATTGTAATTTAGCTCAGGTATAGATTCTTTGTTATCTAATTAATTATCAAAATAATTGACACTCCACTGTGCCTTCAAAGCACATTAGAAGTCCAGTTTTCTTGTTTTGAAAGGATGGCTATACACTAGTAATAATAATGTATTTAAAGCTTGGTGATTTACATGGCATTCAAGATGCTGTTGAGTTACAACCATGTCACTGCGATGTGCAGTGTGCTGAGCAGCAGTAAGAACTGAGGAGAATCACTTCCTGTCCGTGTTGTAAACTACTCAACTCTGCTTTAATACCATAAAAGCAGCCACAGACAGCATGTAAACAAACGAGCATGATGTATTCCAATAAGACTGTATTTATGGACACTGAAATTCAAATTTCATACAATTTTCATGTCACAAGATTTCTAAAATTCTTTTTCGACCGTTAGTATAAGAACCATTCTCAGGTCATTTATTTGCCGTACAAAAATAGGTGGTAGGCTAGATTTGGCTTGTCAGGCATGGTTTACCATTCCTGATCTAAATAATTTCATTTTTTATTACTAGTTTAGGGGTACTTATATAAAATTTAGGCATACTCTCCAACTGGGGATCACTGCAAAGTTATTGTTAGCAGGCAATTATCCCACCTTCAAAAACTATTTTCCCAGGAGACAGTCAATATTTAAATATATGTATCTAATACAAAATTAGACATAATTCAGATTATAAGATTATAATCTAATTATTATCACTTAGATAAAATAGACTTATTTAAATTTTAATTTGATAACTTACAACAGCAAGGGTAAAATATAAGTGTTCAGTACTAAAATGAATGCTAAAATTTTATGAAATCATTATATTTTATTACATAAAGGTCTAATGGGGAGATGGAGAAGACATTTCCAATGAAGTGACTGAAGCAATTTGAGTTTTTTCTTCTGAAAAGACTTTATCTGTCTTCTGGCGTTTAAGAGGTGGGTCGTCCTGATTCTCTGTAACAAAGCCAAAAAACCGTTATTAGGTAAGAGAATTAACATTGGAAAATACCTTTAAAAAGCAAATAATATAGGCATTTTAAAGATTCTGAATACTCAACGTATACATAAAATAGTAACATGACTGCAGATTTATTATTATAATGAAATAACCTTCTGCTAGACTAAATAGTGTGTATGTCATGCTAAAATTCGTAAAATTGCGAGAAACCAGTCACAATTGAGTGGCAAAGAATCTTGAACCGAAATATCTAACTAGAATTAGTTTAACCTATTTCCAAATTTAATAAATATTAAAAGCTACATGAAAAGTATTATAGTTTACATTTAATTTCCCAGAAATTGCTCACCTAGAGTTAGGGTCTGGTTCTTGTAGAGCACAGCAGCAGGAATCCGAAAGGTGATACATAACATTTCCTTGTTAGGGGCTACATTTCTTACTAGGTGAACTGAACTGCATGCCTCCAAGGAAATGCCTAACACAGCCCCAGCTCGCTGCTGAACATCCTTAGCAGGATTAGGGTCTTTGGAAAAGCTGTAACAGTGCACTATGGGAAGGAGCTCAATGCCACATGGCGGCCCATCTAAAAGCAATTTGAAAACACTGAGAAATTCAATAGCCTTTGCTGGCAAGTTCATGACAATGTGCACAGAGTGTTTTCTTTCTTTTGACAGTGGTCCCAGCTGCTGCATTAACTCTTCTCTGACTGGTCCTTGAAGGAAGTCTTTCCCATCCAAGTTAAAGACTTTCACCTTTTGGTCCACTTTGTTTAATTTACAATTGTGCAATAGCCATTTATGGGATTCAGGATTGAGATCATTAGCAAATACAGTGCAATTTTTCTTTGCTACTGGAATGGCAAAAGGCCCAACCCCAGCAAAAACATCAAATAGCACATCTCCAGATTTGAGAAGTTCTGTGATACGACTGTGTTCTGTAGAGAGACGAGGATTCCAATAGACTTTCGAAAAATCAAATTCATAGGTGTAGCCGTTTTCTCGAACCTGAAAAAGGTATTATACCTTGGTTAACCTGTTTAGTTTTAAATTCCAGCCATGGACACTGGATGGGTATGCCCACACATTTAAATTTAGGAGCAAATAACTGCATTTTAATTAGAATTCTGGTGTTTATGCTATTCTTGAAGCCAGTTAACACCTCACATTAGACTTTGACCTAAGAAAAGTCCTCTCTTTAAAGCCAAATGACTCTCCGTCTCATTCTACCCGGTCATAAAGTGGTTCCCAAATCACATAAGGCATTTTTCAGACAGGCCAATTGACTGGCTTACTCCTACTCTATTTTGTCACCTGACAGAGAGGGAAATAAACCTGTAATTTGAAACAACACAACACATATCTTCATGAGGACTAGCTGAAGTTGCAGACAGCATTCCCCTCAGCAAATAAGCTTCCTTAATTTTCATTCTGTAAGAGGGAGGCATGACAGATGTGTCTTGTACTGGGGCACCTGTGGCTCAATCAGTTAAGCATCCAACTCTTGATCTCAGCTCAGGTCACAACCTCACGGTTCGTGAGATCGAGCCCCGCGCTGGGCTCCGCACTGGCAGCATGAAGCCTGCTTGGGGTTCTCTTTCTCCCTCTCTCTCTGCCCTTCCCCAGCTTGTGTGTGCACGTTCTCTCTCTTGAAATAAATAAAAAACAGTAAAAAAAATCTCGGGAAAGAAAAGATGTGCCATGTACATATTGGATTTTGAGGTATTTTACTATGTTTTTAGATAGTTACTTGGATTTTGCAAGGTTCGTATCTACAAATTTTAGCCAGTGTATAGAACAAATCCTTCCCCTACTTTCTCTTTTCCCAAATTTGAGTTTTCATGGATTAAACTAAATATATTTAGTGAAGCTAAGTCTTGAAATTTAAAATTTTAAGACTTTGTGCCATTTTTTGGGGGAACGATCATAAGCATGTTAGAAAATAGAAAACAAAACTAAAATTATAGTCATGTAATGTGACCTCAGCCTTCATTTTAAGCCCCTTGTTTTACTGGATGAAGAATCAAAAGGCCAGAAAAGTTCCTAAGTTCTACAAATCTGAGAGAGATACATCTTCTATATTCTGCCTTCATGGAATATTTTGCTTTCAAATTTGTGTAAATATGTTTTCCTTCCAACCACATCAGATGCTCTGGCCACGTTAAGTCTCCAGAGTTGGAAACGTTCCTTCATTATTCTGGTAACTAAAACTCTCTAGATCTATAACCTGGAAGGTCTGAATATGTCTTGGGATGCTTTTCCTGAAATATCCTTCCTACTCCCCCTTTTTAAGGTGAAGCATAGTACTACTTTTAAAAAATTAGACTTTAAGTATCCTTCTGATTTTACTCATACTGTCTTTCAACCTAACTCACTCAGCATTACTTTCAGCCCGATTCACTCTCAGGAATCTTTTTACTCACAATAGACACAGAAAGTACTTATGCTGCTTGAGCTCCTAAAATTAAATGTGATTCTGTTTGTAGTAAAGAAATTATACTGAGTTTTTGCATTTACTTTATGGTATAAATGTTAAATATAAAATATATCCTACGAACAAACTTCAGTTGACTTAAGAAATCAATCAGAAGCCATTTAAAAAATTACAGAAGTTTCTGAGAACTTTTAGATCTCTGAGAAGGAAGTACCCTAAAGGGCAGTACCAAATGAAGAAGAAGCAGCACTCAATCAGTATGCTGAGATAAGCACGGATACCAGCAAAGCACTCACATTCAAATCTTACTTGCCAGATCAGACCCCACACAATACACACAAGCAGTAGGCCGTGGACGTTATACAGGGAAAGATCATGCATGGACTCTGGAGTCAGACGCCTGGCTCCAAAAATCCAGCTCAGTCATTCCTTGTTACTATCTGCATAAAGAGAATATTAGAAACAACCACCATTATATTTACCCAAGGGATACAGATGCGCTGTTTCGAAGGAGCACACACACCCCAATGTTTATAGCAGCGCTATCGACAATAGCCAAAATATGGAAAGAACCCAAATGTCCATGATGGATGAATGGATAAAGAAGATGTGGTGTATATATACGTGTACACACACACACACACACACACACACACACACACACACACTGGAGTATTACTTGGCAATCAAAAAGAAAGAAATCTTGCCATTTGCAACTATGTGGATGGAGCTGGAGAGTATTATGCTCAGTGAAATTAGCCAGTTAGAAAAAGACAAATATCACATGACGTCACTCATATGAAGACTTTAAGATATCAAACAGATGAACATTAGGGAGGGGAAGCAAAAAGACAGGGAGGGGACAAAACATAAGAGACTCTTAAACAAAACAGAGAACAAACAGAGGGTTGCCGTAGGGGCTCTGGGAGAGGGGATGGGCTAAATGGGTAAGGGGCATTAAAGAATCTACTCCTGAAATCATTGTTGCACTATATGCTAACTAACTTGCATGTAGATTAAACAATAAATAAATTTAAAACAAAACAAAATAACCACTATTATCTTGTGGGCTTCTAAGGATTTGTTATATTTAAAACATTAGCTCAGGCCTAATAGTAAGTATGTAGTAAATGGTGTTTTAATATTCTGTTACAATTAAATTATGGAGAAATAATTTTATACTTAAAATATTCACCTAAATCTATGTGGCCCAGAATCTTAAAAAATAGTTATTTTGCATAAACTCTCCTGGGTTTTATAAAGTCCTGTTTAAGAGAAAGAAGTCAGCGAGAGAAAGACAAATACCATATAATTTCACTCATATAGAATTTAAGAAACAAAACAGATGAACATATAGGAAGGCAAAAAAAAAAAAAAAGCGAGAAGCAAACCATAAGAGCTTAAGTCTCTTAACTATAGAGAACTGAGGGTTGCTGGATGGGAGGTGGCGGGGAGCTAAATGGGTGATGGGCATCAAGGGGGGCACTTGTTTCGATGAGCACTGAGTGTTATCTGTAAGTGATGAATCACTAAATTCAACACCTGAAACCAATATTACCCTATTAGTTAACTAACTAGTATTTAAATAAAAACTTGGAACCAACAAAGATACATCTAACATCTTAAGAGTGGACTTTGTTATTAAAATTTTTATCAAGTTATGGAGAGAAGTTAACCTATTTCCTAGCTTGGGTACAAAATTTCACATAATATTAACACATAATTATCTAAGACTTTTAAATCAAAAAAATGTTTATATTATCCAGCACTTCAGAGGATTTTGGGGGTAGAGGATGAGAAAGTAGTTTACCCCAGGAATCTCTTCCTACATATTAAAAATATTTTTTCTTTGAAATAGGTTTGTTTTGTTTTTCTTATAAAAGAAATATGTGCTCCGTAGAAGAGTATAAAAATGAGAACAAAGGTCACTAGTAACTACTATATCAAATAAAAATATGCCCACTGTTAACATTCTGATATATGTGCATATTTACATACATATTTAGTTAAAATGGAGCTATGTATATATATACTACTCTACAACTGGTGTTTTTGTCACTTAACCTATCACTGGGCAATTTGTTTTAGTAAGTGTGGAGCTCAATAATCTATAATGATGGAGTATTTCATTGTGTTGTTATACCAAAATTTAATCAAGTCTCTGATGAACATTTAGGTTGTTTCTATTCCTTTGTAGAACCTGGTACATACACATCACTACAATTTTCTCCAATTATATCCTTGAGATAACTTCCCGTAAATGGAATCCTAGGTCAAAGGAGGTACCTATTCAAAATGGCAATTTTTACCATATACTCTTCCTGAATATTTGTATCAAATTTGCACTTCCATCAAAAGGATATATAAATGCTCACATTCTCACATACTCATCAATATTGGGTTATTATAAATACTTTTAATCTTTGACATCTATTCTGATTCTAAACATTAATCTTGATATAATCTGTACCTAGGAGACAATAAGATATTCCATACCTTGGTCATCATGTTCTCCTCTCCAGACAGCACTTCCATTTGGAAATTTCGGTACGTATTATCAATGTTATTGATTTTATTTACTGCTGAGGTGATTCCTGGATTTTTGTCAATCATAACTTGACCTAAAAGATGAGAATTCATAAATATTGCCAATCGGTTGCAAAATAAAACTGAAAATATAAAATGGAAATAAACTGTATTTCTTTTGGTTATAGACACAAGTTGCATCTAGTGTGTATATTGTGGCATGCAATTCTAAAAATTCAGTGGATTAGCAAAGTTAATTAATGTCTGCCAGCCTCTAATACAAAGACAAAAAACCATATGGGTACACAAGTTTTTATTTATTTATTTTGAGAGAGAGAGAGAGTAAGCGAGCTAGTGTGCACATGAGCAGTGGAGAGGCAGAGAGAGATGCAGAGAATCCTAAGCAGGCTCTGCACTAACAGTGCAAAGGTAGGGCTCAAACTCACGAACTGTGAGATGATGATGTGAGTTGAAATCAAGAGCTGGACACAACCGAATGAACCACCCAGCCACCCTATTTGGGTACATTTTTAAAGAAAAATTTTTGAGGAGTTTCAGTCTATCTAATAGTTTTCCTTTTTTTTTTTTTTAAATTAAATCTCAAACGGACCAATACACAACAATAAGCAAAAAAGTAGACCATAAGGTAAAGAACAGAAAGGAAAAGTATAAGGACCATTGCAACAAATGATCTCTAAAATCACCAGCCTGTTCCCACTGACCTAATCAAATGTCTGCTTTACTATGTACTTAAAAAAGATGCCCCCACTGTGGAAATACATACCAGTAAAATAAGTTTTCAAATAAAAGAAACAGATTATTTAGAGTCTTATCTAAGTAAAATGTTCATTTAATTAAATTGTTCTTTTTGTCAAATATTTGCCAGAACAGAAAGAGCTACAAATAAAATACACCAGAAATGGTATATTGATGCCCTTTACTTAAAGTCTACTTTTTTGTTAGTGCTTAAAAAAATTATAAGAATCTCTATGTCATGTCATTGCATAAAGAAAGATAACTTGATTTGTAAGTTAGTAAAAAGTGCTCAATAATACAAACATGCTGATATATAACCAGAATTTGTCCAATTTCTTTTTGATAATTAGATACCTGATTTTGAATATGACTCTAGCCAATCATTATTCTTATCCTGTCCTGCTTCAGGTATCAGAAGTCAATTTTTAAGGTATAATAGTTTGAAATGAGGAATGAAATAAAAAAAACAAACTGAAAGTCTATGGCAAAAGCTTTAAAATTACCACTGGATGAAAATGCTTCACTTTTAATCTAGGAGGGCCCTGAATAAAATAGGGATGCCAAAAGGGATGTTTTGAGTTCTGACAGGCGATGACTCATACATAGCAAAGCTTATCTTTGACATTTGTACCCAGGCATAATTATAAAGATCTGCTTAATTATTTATTGTGTTATCGTTGTGCATTATCAGTCCCTTTCATCAGTAAAAACAAAGGAAATGCATAATAGCATATTTCTGAAATCCTAATCATGCAAAATACTGAGAACTACATTTTATTTTATTTTATTTAAAGCATGAGAGTGCAAGCAAGCTGGGGAGTGGGGCAGAGGGGTAGGAAGAGAGAGAGGAGGGGGGTAGAGAGAGAGAGAGAGAGAGAGGGAGAGGGAGAGAGAGAAAGAGAGAGAATAGAGAGAGAGAATATCCCAGGCAAGCTCCATGTTCAGCATGGAACCTGACAGAGGGCTTGATCCCACGACCTTTGGGATCATGACCTGAGCTGAAATCAAGAATTGGACAGTCAACCAACTGAGCCACACAGGTGCCCTGAGAACATGTTAAAGGTGAAAATAATTCTCAAAAGTTCTGACAATTACTCTACATTAAAAAGAAAAAAAAAAATCTGGAGAATACACGGACATCAAATATTTGTAGAAGGACAACTGCAATCCTGATTAGTCTTCTACTTCTTTCTTCTCCCAAAGGATAAAGGACCCAGGCTCAAACTTGGGCTTACAGAGATACAACATACAAAAACATTATATTTTTTTTAATGTTTATTTTTGAGAGAGATTGAGAGAGAGAGACCGAGCACAAGCCAGAGAGGGGCAGAGAGAGGGAGACACAGAATCTGAAGCAGACTCCAGGCTCTGAGCTGTCCGCACAGAGCCTGACACGGGGCTTGAACTCATGAACCATGAGATCATGACCTGGGCCGAAGGTGGACGCTCAACTGACGAGTGACCCAAGTGTCCCCAAAAGCATCATTTCTAAATGACTAAGGGCACTAAAAAACAAAGTATGGCGCCAGACATATAGAAGAGGCTCAGTCAGTCAAATCAAAGCATGAATAAACAGGGTCTTGAACTTTTGATGGTAAACACTCAAATTTAAGAAACCTAGAATTCAGCATAGTCCTGAGGGCCTAATGACTCCTATGTACCAAATGACGAGGTGCCAAAGAATTCTGCCAAAGCAAAAAATCTGAGTTTAATCTATGCTTGTATATTGTGTACAGAAAAGCCTGAACTGATTTTTAGAGTTTGCTATCACTCTGGGGAGAGTATTCCAAAATGGCTTTCAAAAGAGAGGGTATGTAGCTCAAGATGCAGCTTAAAATTAAAATGATAACATGTCCTGCTTCTGTAATTTGACATTTAAGAAACTCATTTTAAGAACTAAAATGAGAACTTAATTACTTTCTAGCACATAAATATTATTACTAAAACACACCTACCAATTAAATGCTTGAAAGGTAGTTGATGATCTCGAAGGTTCAGGTGGGCAATATGTCCAACTCTGCTAAATCCTGAAGTCACATCTTGACCTTCAGGAAGCACAGCTCTCAAGATTTCTTCTGACTTAAAGTTTTCATAAGTGAGTTCCAAATTATATTTATGTATCTGTGGACTGACATTAAGCTGCTTTAAAATACTGAGTTCTGCTCTCTCAAAGGAACCATCAGTAAATATTTTATAGGGATCCAACATAACTAGTCTACTTTCTTCATCTTCTGGATCTTCAATTACACGTTTTATGCCTGGGCGCTGCAGTGCTGCCCTTTTAAGGGATCGCATCAATTTATTGACTATTTCTTTCCTCACTTTAAGTACTGGGATGGTGACTGTCTTTTTAAAAGCTGTTCTATCAAGTTTTGTCATTCCTCGGACATTAGAGGGTGGTGAAAACAATTCAGAGTCTCTCTGGTTTGTTTCTATTTCAGTCATGGTGGAGAATCTTCTCCTTTGATCCAACAAGAAAATACCAGGTGCTCTGCTAAGTTTCTGTATCTGTGATGTCCAAGCAAGTGGAGCCAATGATTCTGATTCAGATATTCTACAGGTTTCCACTTTGAAAAGTATTCTTGAGAATCCAAATTGCCTCCATAAGTTCCTAAAAAAAAAAAAAAAAAAAAAAAGGATGCACTTTAAAAAAACAAAACAAAAACAGAAAGCACAAACTTACATGTTCACAACAGGTTAAGAATAAAAAATCTAAATTCTATAGTTTTAAATAACATGCTAAATGCTGACTGGTGTGTGAGACGTATACTATCTTTTCCATGATATGTTGTCTTTTATAGTAGTAAATAATAAATTTGCACCTTAACCCATCTGCTGCCAGGACAAGGGCTTAGTGACCCATCAGCCTCCCTATAGTCAATGAACCTCTCCACCCACAATTTTCTACAGAATAAGTTTGGGATTGGAAGGCTGACGTTTGACTTAAACGATCCATCTCTAAATGAAATGGTCATTATATTTATGACTTTACCAATGGCAATATTTACTAGGATACTTATGGGTGCTTATTACATCAGAGGCTGTGCTACATGCTTTACACACATTATCTATCTTGGGAGGTGTGTGGTTATCACATCTTTATTTTGTAAACGAGCAAACTAAAGGTCAGAAGTAGGTTAATTCATCCAGTCTCGTTTCTGTAAGTGGCTGCGCAGGGATTAAAAACCAGGTCTGTCTGACTGACTTCAGAGCCTGTATTCTTAATATATTGATTGGTATGTTGTTTGTCTTTAATGCTTCACTACCCCAAGTCCTGTCTATAACTTGAGGTTTCAGTATTTTGAGGACTAGGGCTTTGCAGAGTTCTATGTCCATTCCATTAATAGTATCAGATATTCACTTTGCCTTCTAGAATACCAAAGAAATAATTGGAAGGGGAGAGGACCCTGCCCCAGAACCCCGTGAAGCAATTCTCAAACTTCACAGTCAGGGTTCAAGTTTGGTCTAGCAGTTCCCCAGCTGCGTGATCTTGTAATTTCTTAATCGGAGTCTCGGTTTCCCACATGTAAAATATGGCTAAAGGCTCGATCAGAAAGCTTCTGAACAGATAAAACACATTCCTTCGCACCCAGTACTAGGGCCCAAGCTCAGCACCCGGGCGGTGGGTGACCTCGCGACCTGCGCCAAGAAGCGAGTGGCGGAGAGCAGACCTTGGAGGAGGGGTACTACCACCTGACCCTCAGCCTCTCGGATCAGGGGCACTGCGGTCACCACTTCACCAACGTCACCATCCCAATTCCTGGCGCCGCTCGGCGGTTGACTCCAAGTCTAGACCCCCTCACCTCATGCTCTGGTGCCGCTCGGAAGAGAGTCGCTCGTGGAAGGGCTGGCCCTCGATGACATCATCACGGTTCGCCACGGAGGGGCGAGCGTCATCAGAGCCCGTCGATTCCCTTCTTTCTTCTCCGCCCCGGTCGGTACGGGAACCCGGAAGGGCCGGGCTCCCCGCCCCGCCTCCCGCGCGACTATTGACTGGAAGGCTGGGGTAGGAGCTCGCAGATGGACCTGGTTGTCGGCCAGCGAGCAGCATGGAGGCGCCCTGGGGGATCAGCAACGCCGAGCGGAGCTGGTACGTCTCGGCCCAGCAGTCCGAAGCGGCGGAGGCGGAAGAGTTGAGCCCGTTGCTAAGCAACGTAAGTTTCCTCGGGAAGCTTCTGGGCGCTGCAGGCCTCCAGCCTTTTTCCTGAAATGCCTGACAGATGAGACCTGGAAAAGAAGGAGGTGCGGGTGCTGCATGGGGAGAAGGGAGAACCTGGAGCCTGACTCTTGGGGGATGGGGCCCAAAGTCAGGAGCCAGACGCAGATGAGAGCCAGCGAGTGCACGAATGTGATTGCAGCGTAACATGCCCTAGAGAGAAAGTAAAGGCGCGGGCACAGGTGGAAGAGGTGCAGCACCATTTGGAGGTTGGGGACCTGACTGGAGGAGCAGCCCTGCCGTTATGTAACTCAGTGCTGTCTGTTAGTGTCTTTGTCGACTTCCTGTTCCCTCCAACAGTCTTGTGAGGTTTTTGCCAGAGTCACGAGATTTTTCTTCCCTAGACTTAGTCATTGGGTGCCTGGAAACCTCATACAGAGCTCCTTAGCGGTGAAGGAGTAGAGGTGGCCTGGTAATGAGTACATAGCACTTCCCTGACCCTAAAACCCGTGCAAGGGGGGCCCTCGGCTTTTTAACTCAAGTCCCTGGACTGTAACAGTTTCTAGGACTTTGCTCACCAATGCTGTTTTGGCAGAGGGTGTTTTCAGGGGTATCCTCGGTAGAGCAACGTGTATTGCTTCTGTTTATTATATCGTCATTGCAAGGTATTCCCTACCATCCCTGCATTTGAGCTGACTGAATTCATTAAATATATAGAGATTACTTTTGCAGTCCTAGTAATTGGGGAGTAACCATTGTCTACAGGAGCCCCAAGCTGACTCAGGATTTCTTCAGTAATCACATGAGCCGAGGCCATCTCTCCCTCGTCCCTGTCCCACCCCATTCTTATCCTATCTTCATCTTTTGCAGTCACAAGGTTAGTCATGGTTTTTCCTGAAGCCTGTCTGGCCTCTGTACTGGTGGAGATGATCTTCCTAGGAAACAAGATTTTTCTGGCACTGCATTAGTGGGAGGTGGGAAGGGAAAAAAGGAAACCAGTGCTGCTTGAGAAATTAGTGTCACACAGTGCCTGTGGATTGCAGGAGTTCTCCATAACTTGTCATTCATTTCTTGATGAAATCTGAACTTCATCTAAACACTTAACACTGTTAAATTTGTGTGCTTGCAGGAACTTTACAGACAGGGATCCCCAGGTGTTTCATTTGGTTTTTCTGTGTTTAATTTGACAAATGCCATCATGGGAAGTGGCATCCTTGGTTTAGCTTATGTTATGGCTCATACCGGCATCCTTGGATTTAGGTGAGTTTTTTTCTTTATTTCTCCCCTCCCCCCCCCCTCCCATTTTGATAGTACACTGAGAAGCAAAGAGGCCCCAGAGCTGGTGTTATACAATTTCTAGTTAAATCATTTCTGGAGGTTTAGCATTTTCCTGCTACTTATATATTATTGCTACTCTGTAGTTTGGAGGGATGCTATATAATTTGTATTTTTTATCCAAAAGTGTGATGAATTTTTAAAAATGGAAACTTGACCCATGCTTGTTTATGATAACATTAAGAAGTGGCTGTTGTTGTGTCACGTTGGCCAAAGTGAATTAAAGTTTATCAGCTATCAGATTACTTACAAATAGCAATTTTGTGAGTGGAAAACACATAATCTTTTCATTTCTCTCCATCATCTCCTGTCCTCCAGCTGTTAGGTAGTCTTATTTCCCTGAGTCTAGGCATGTGTTCTATGCCTATTCCTTTTCATCTAGACTCAACTCATATGCCAGTTGGCCCAAAATAGGAGACGTTCTTGGCTTTTCTGTGTTTCCATAGTACTTGTCTATTCATTCTGTTATTATAATGTGTTGTAATGATTTGTTTGCAAGTTAGTTTCTCTGCTAAACTGAAATCATTTAGAACTAGGCCTAATCCTTAGCATTTAGCAAGTTTGTTTTGTTTATCAGTAGAAGCAGACCCATTTTACCAGGAAATTTAAAATGCATAGAGTCTCATTTAGGTTTATTTTCTGCTTTTATTTTGAATTTCTTGATAAGTGAACCAACTTTTAAGTAACCCAACTTCTTTTTATAATGAGATATATGCACAAAGTTTCATAATTTTTTTATTAAAAAAATTTTTTTTTGAATGTTTATTGTTTTCGAAGGCGAGAGAGAGAGAGCATGAGCAGGGAAGGAGCAGAGAGAAAGGGAGATACAGAATCCAAAGTGGGCTCCAGGCTCTGAGCTGTCAGCACAGAGCCGGACACGGGGCTTGAGGTCACAAACCATGAAATCATGACCTGAGTTGAAGTTGGTCGCTTAACCAACTGAGCCACCCAGGCACCCCATAATTTTTTTTAAATAAAAAAAAAAATTTTTAAGTAGGATCCACGCCTAAGTAGGGCTTAAACTAACCGCCCCCCCCCCCCGAGATTAAGAGTTGCATGTTGTACTGAGACAGCCAGGTGCCCCTCATAATTTTTTGAGTTTTTATTTTATTTCCAGTTAACATACAGTGTTATCACTATATTGCAGTGATTCAACACTTCCTTTACAACTCCCGGTGCTCATCACAACAAATGTACTCCTTTCTCCCCATCACCTGTCTCACCCAACCCCTACCCCCTCCCCTCTGGTAACAGTTTATTCTCTATAATTAAGAGTCCATTTTTGATTTCTCTCTCTCTCTCTCTCTCTCTCTCTCTCTCTCTCTGGTTTGTCTTGTTTCTTAACAAACATTCATAGTTTTAAAACTTCAAAGCTGTATGTGACATCTTAGGCACGACATAATTATAGGACTTATTTTGGGGTCCCTTTGAAAAAAATCACATCTTGTACTCCAGGGTCTTACACGCAGATGTATACCACGGAACATGCCCTCATTGAATCATATTACATTTGCCATTTAGTGATACCAGACTGTTATTTTGTGAGGCTTCAAGTGTACCTCTCAGTTTTGCTACTTAATAACAAGTATTAAGTGGGCCAAAAGTAACTTTTGGGGTACTCCACTAGAGCCAGCTTTCTAGAAGCCTGTTTGTTAGTATCTTCCTGAAAATAAGTAAGAAATTATGCATGTTGTCTCTTTTACCACTTTCAGTAAAAGAATCCCAATTATTACATCATCTGCACCTTTTCAAATTGTGTCATGAACACATCAACTGTGTTAACTGCGTTTGTTTGGTTTGGTGGATGTGTGTGTTTAATGCTAGGAAATGCAGTCTTAATTCAGTTTTATAGATAACGGTGGAGTACAATCTTTGGAAGAGGAGAGACAGAGGGAAGGAAAAAGAAGACAATGACGGGGCGCCCGGGTGGCTCAGTCGGTTGAGCGTCAGACTTCAGCTCCAGTCTTGATCTCTTAGCTCGTGGGTCTGAGCCCCGCGTCGGGCTCTATGCTGACAGCTCAGAGCCTGGAGCCTGCTTCAGAGTCTGTGTCTCCCTCTCTCTCTGCCCCTCCCCCACTCACACTCTATCTCTCTCTCTCAAAATAAACAAACATTAAAAAAAGAAAAAAAGGAAACAGAAAAAAAAGACAATGAGATTCCACAACCAAAACCTCTGTTTGGATTTAAAATAGGAAGAAATAGTTATAAAAGGGAAGTATTGCAAGATCACTGAATGCCTGAACCAGCAGTCAGCAGACAAGAGTGCCGAAGGAGGAAATTTGTTTTTGTTTCAAATAAAGTTGGTTTCTTTCTGATTTTTTAACATTTAAAAGCAGTATATTTTCATTTAAATAAAATTCGGTAAATGCAGAATAATATTTTCTTACTTTCTTTAGTGGCCACAATCCAACTCTAAGATCATCCCTGTGAACATTTGAATGTGAAAAAAAAATTGGTTTTTTAAAGAGATACCTCAGAAAAGAAACTTTTGTGGGGTTTGACCATGTCCTCTTTTATATTTTAGTTTCTTGCTGCTGATAGTTGCTTTCCTGGCTTCTTACTCAGTTCACCTCCTGCTAAGTATGTGTATTCAGACAGGTGAGTAAAAATACTCTGAGTCATTTGTTGAAGCAGCTCCTTGAGATGGGAACCGCATACAGGATTCGATGTCTCAAATTTAATTTCCAGTAGGCATGCATTATTATTAGATAGGGTGGTTGAAATGGAGAATTTCAAAAGACCAAGATACCCAGTCCTAGGGAAGTATCCAAGGACAGAATGGAAGGAAGAAACTTACCTCCCTTTCTCTATAGCACACAGCATAGTTTTCTAGGTTAGGGTAGATTAGGGGAGACACCTGAAGGGTGTTCAAAGGATCCAAACCTTGTACTATGGGGAAGCAGTGGACAGGTGTTCATTCTGATTGTATTTCTCTTAGGGTGATTATTTCCCCAAGGAGAATGCCTCTCTAGATCTACTCCCGTCTCCATAGGAGGCCAGGTCACTAAACCTTGCATTTATTTAGGTAGTTGTATATTTTCAGTTGCAAGTCTGGAATAAGATAGTCTTTTTGAAAATGACAGATTTATATGCAATTAAAACAGAATAGATATTTATAAATATTTTTCCATTTGGACTGTTACTATGTAATTCATTCATGTATTAAGTTCTTTTCAGTTGCAATAAGTAAAAGTATATGAATTACAGAACTGCTTTAATAAGGCTTTTCTTTTGGCATTAACATACATTCTGTATCCATCAATCCTGGTCTTTTGATCTGTCTAGTCTCTTTTATGTTTGGATTAGGTCAGTTTTGATGCCAGATCATGAGTTTAATTCTTCTTCTTCTTTTTTTTTTAATGTTTATTTATTTTTGAGAGAGAGACAGAGTGCTAATGGGGGAGGGGCAGAGAGAGAGGGAGACACAGCATCTGAAATAGGCTCCAGTCTCTGAGCTGTCAGCACAGAACCCGGCATGGGGCTTGAACCCACAAATGGCAAGATCATGACCTGAGCTGAAATCAAGAGGCAGACACTTAACCTACTGAGCCACCCAGGTGCCCCATCATAAGTTTAATTCTTATGTGAGTGAATTCACTGTGCTCTATCAGGTTTTGTTGTTTTCAGACTTTAAGAAGCAGAATAGATACATGAAATAGACAGTGGGATTATTCTGGCTGGAACAGGTGAGAGAAACCCAAAGGTATTTCTTGAGAATTTTAAGACTCTTCCAAGCATAGTCCTAAATCCACAACTCTACTCTATTTCGTCCGTCTATGCAGCAGACATATCTGCAGATCCTTTTGTAAGTGATTTACAAACCACGGGGCTTCTAAGTCCAAGAATGTGAGGTGGGACTTAGAAATATGTTTTTAAAAGTCCTCCAGGTGATTCTTCTGCAAAACTGGTTTAAGCTCCACAGTTCACAGCTATAATTTGTATCAGTGCCTTTGGCCATCCAACCTGCAAATGTGTGCCTTTCTTTCAAGGGTATTGGGGATGGTGCAGACAGATAAAAAGACCAGGAAAATGCAATATTAATCTGAAAATACAAGTTATTCATAAAGCATCCCAAATTCAGAAATAATAGCACTAAATAAATGTCATTGTAAATCCCGCTGAACTTGACTGGAATTTTAATGACCTATTTTGAAATTTTTCTTCTCTGTGTGAAAAGATTTATTTACTTAATTGGTAGTTTTTAATTTTTTTAGTTTTTAACATCTTAATAGGGTTATTTTATTTTTTTGTTATGGATTCTACTGAAAGAGTAATATGTTAGTCAACTGTGGCAATTATGTCTTCATTACACTTTATTAATTTCAGTTATTTGGAAATAATATTCAATTTAGGAAGATTTCTGAGTAATGCTGATTTTTTTTCTCCTTCACTTCATCTATATTTAACTTCAAAATTCTGACACTGTCTGTTGTTCTTTTCTGTAACTTTAGGGCATATGAAACTGAAAACCTGTTTCTTTCTCTCTTTTCTTTTTTCCTTCATTTTTGTAGCTTACTTGGGCCATGAACTAGCTTCTTCATGGTTCTTCATATACATTGATGCACCTGTCTTTCATTGATTGAATTCCTTCAGTTGTTGTAAAATTCTCTATGGAGGTAGGCTTTTTTTTTTTTTTTTTTTATTAATACACACACACACACACAAACACACACACACATATCAAAGACTGGAGAATAACATGTAGCTAAATTTTCTTCTCAGTGTTTTGGACCGTCATTAAGGAGTATTATGCTCAGATCAGATTCATTGGTCAGAGAAAGGGCTGTCGTAAATCTTTACAAAATAAATTCTTCATTTATTTGCCTGGAGTGCAAGAGAAATTTTTATCTTTATAAAAGTAAAGGATTTCTTCACGTGAAATTCTGCTGTTTTGGATTATATATAGGGTTTGAGGTCTATGAAGACTTTTTTGGGTAACTGAGGTAGCATGTAAGGTACCTTAATCTCTGTAGCCTTAGTTTATCTCTGTAAAATGATAATGATAATGCTTTCCTTTGGGATTATTGTGAGAATGAAATACAATAATGTATATAAAATGCCAAGTCCTTGGTCGGTGCTAGCTTTTATTACGAGTTCTCACTGATGCAGAACCCTTGAAGATTGCAAGATGTACACACTTCTGCCTCAGAAACAGTGGCGTATTGTGATTCTTTGGGGAAACTTCTCTGCTCAGGGAATAAACCCATAGGTCCCCTCCTCTGATCTCCATATCACTCTAAGCAAGAAGGAATGACAATTGTAGAACTTAGCATGCCAGGACTTACCTGTGTACTGTCTCTCACTCTCCTGTCCATATAGCCCCTCTTTGTCTAATTGAAGTTTCATGGTATGTTATTACAATCACTGCCTTGCTCCTCCCCTTTATCATCCTACTCCTCTAGCAAAGCTCCAACCATGGTTAAATGCAGTTCTGCCTACTTCACACATGCACCTGTGCAGTAGAATATTCCTGCCGAAAAACACAGCCATGCAGATTGATATCACTATAATTCAGTGTCTGGTGGACCTACGATGCTATTACACAATCCTTATCTTCAGTTCATTCACTTGCTTACTCTGCTGTCTAAGAGATGAGGTTTTCATAGCTTCTCCTTTCTCTCAAACCTTCACCACATTCTCACTGATTACATTCTTAGTGGATATCCTCACTTTCTACTTCACTGAGAAAGTAGAAGGAATCATAAGCTCTTGCCACTACTTATACCTTCCTATCTTCATTTGTGCCATATGCTCTGTTACCTTGGATAAACTCTTGGTGTTCCTATCTAAGACCAGCTTCCCTACTTATGCTGTGATTTCGTCTGCTCTCACCTGCATCATTCCAGCCACTCTCCCCCATCTCCTCTCTTTTATCATCTTTGTTCCTTTGTTTTCTTCCTATCTGGCTACAAAGAATCTATAATTTCTTCCATGTTAAGAACGACTCCACATCCTTCAGTAAGCTCCATGACTTCATAGCAAAACTCCTCAAAAGACTTATTTATACCAGATAGTTCCTCTTCCTTTTGTTCTCTTTTGAACCCACTCTAGTTAGCTTTCCTCTATCATTCCACTGAAATTATCATACCAGCGACTTACAGTTAGTTGCTAAATCCAGCAGTCAGTTGTCATTGTTGACCTCAGTTGACTATTCAGCAGCATTTGACACAGTTGTTCTATCCTGTGTGTAACACTTATTTACACTCTAATGGTTTTCCTCCTGTTTCACTGAATACTTCTCTTTCTTTATGCTGAATCTTCATCTCTCTATCTTCTAAACATTGGAGTACCCCAGGACTATTCCTCTGATCTCTTTGCTTTTCTTCTTCCTCTTTTTTTTAATGTTTACTTATTTTTGAGAGAGAGAGAGAGAGAGAGAGAGAGAGAGAGAGAGAGACAGAGACAGAGCATGAGCAGGTGAAGGGCAGAGAGAGAGGGAGACCCAGAATCTGAAGCAGGCTCCAGGCTCTGAGCTGTCAACACAGATCCTGACGTGGGGCTTGAACTCACGGACCAAGAGATCATGACCTGAGCCTAAGTCAGACGCTTAACCAACTGAGCCATCCAGGCACCCATGATCTCTTTTCTTTTGAACTCACTCTAGGGCTCATGGTGACCCTAAAATTTATATTCTTAGCCTGGATCTCTTCCCCTGAATTTCAGTCTCCTATACAACTGCCTCCATGACATCTCCACTTGGATACTACTATATGTCTCAAATTGACCAAACTGTCTGTTTTTGCAAATGCCAATCTATACCTTCCACTGTTTTCTCATCTAAGTAGATGATAGCATCTTCTTTCTAGTTGCTTAGGCCAAAAGTCTTAGAGTTATGGTGAACTCATTTTTTCCCTTCATACTCCAAATGGAAGCTCCAAATGTGAGGAAGTATCCATTCTATACATTTGAAGGTAAAATATTGACACAACATATGAAGACCATGATGAAAAGGTGTAGAGGCTACCATTTGATCCAGTAATTGTACCACTTGGCATATACCTAAATGAATTGAAAACTTATGTTGACACAAAAACCTGCACATGATGTTTATAGCAGTTGTATTCATAATAGCCAGAACTTAGAAGTAACCAAGTTGTCCTTCAGTACACGAATGGATTGTGTGGTCCATTCAATGAAATGTTATTCAGCGCTAAAAAGGAATGAACTATCAGGCGACGAAAAGATATGGAGGAACCTTTGATGCATACTGCTAAGTGAAAAGTAGCCAATCTGAAAAGGCTACATCCTATACAATTCCCTCTATTTGACATTCTTGGAACACCTGGCTGGCTCAGTTGGTAGACCATGCAACTCTTGATCTTGAGCCTATGAGTTCAAGCCCCATGTTGAGTGTGGAGCCTAGTTTTTAAAAAATGGCCAATGATATGATATTCTAGAAAAGATAGAACTATGGAGACAGTGAAAAGTCCAGTAGTTGCCAGGGGCTAGAAGAGAAGGAGAAATGAACAGGTAGAGCACAGGGAATGTTGGGGGCAGTGAAACTATCGTATTACACTATAGTAAAGGATACATGTCATTATTTACTTGTCAAAACCCATAGAATGTACAACACCAAAAGTAAACTCTATGGACTTTGGGTAATGACATGTCAGTGTAGACTCATCAGTTGTAACAAATGTACCACTCTAGTGGGGAATGTTGATGGTGGTGGAGGTTGGGCATGTCTGGGGTTAGGGGGGATGTGGGAACTCCCCATACTTTCTGCTCAATTTTGCTGTGAACTTAAAACTGTTCTTAAAAATAAAGTTTATTTAAAAAAGTTAAATAACAAACTCAGAGGAAAAGAGGAAACAGATAATACAGAGACCAGATGAAAATTTAAAAATACTATATTTAATAGCTGTAAATAACTAAAAGGAGATAATGCATTCTTGAAACAAGGACAGGGAGTTATTTAAAGGGTATAATCAGAAAATACAAGAGTCCTAGAAATTAAAAATTAAATTTAAAAGTAATTTAGTATTTGAGTTGAAAGAGCTAAGGAAATTATTTAGGCAGGGGGATGAGAGGAAAACAAGGAACTTGAAAATGGGAGAGAAAAGATAGGAAAATAGAGGATCAGTCCCAGAGGTTCAACATGCAAATAAGTGGAATTCCATAAAGAGAGAAAAGAAAAAATATAATGGTAGAAAAATATCAACAGAATAATACAAGGAAAGTTTGTTTAACTGAAGGAAATTAGTTCATAGATTGAAAGCATCCATTATAATACTTGTAAAATAATTCATACCAGCACACATCGTTGTGAAAAATCAGAAACCCAGAAAATATCCTAAAAATTTTCAGAGAGGAGAAACAAACAAATTTCCATACAATGAATAAAGACTGTAATAGCAAATAGCTTTGCAGGAGACACTATAAATAAGAAGACTATAAAACAATACCTTTAAAATTTGAAAGGAAATTATTTCAGTATAGAATTCTATACCCAGCAAAACTATCATTTAAGTGCAAGGGTAGAATAATAACATTTTCATACATGCAAAGTCTCAAAATTATCTCCTGTGCACTTGTACTTAATCAACAACGGAGTTTGCCATTTACCAAAGTTATGTACTATCAAAGAAATAGGGAATTTAGCACAGAAGAGAAGTAAAGGGAATTCTCAGGACAACTGAGCAGCTGATCTAAGAGCTACCTCCAGATTGGAGTAGCTTTTTTCACAAAGGCACCATCAGCTTTCCAGGCCATGCTTGCCTTCAGGATTATAAACATGATGGAAACCCTTTTTCTTTTTCTTTTTCTTTTTCTTTTTCTTTCTCTTTCTCTTTCTCTTTCTCTTTCTCTTTCTCTTTCTCTTTTTCTTTTTCTTTTTCTTTTTCTTTTTCTTTTTCTTTTTCTTT